>NW_026644998.1:0-41777 GCF_030020395.1 Manis pentadactyla | reverse complement strand
AGTGTTTCAGGGATAGTTCTGACAGCTTTCCAGTAAAAATGAAGGTTTTTCCCATGTGTACAAAATTGCTTGATTTTTCTATCAATGGTGTCAGGTTCCAAGATGTCAATGTCAGGCACTACTGCTTCGAATGGGTCACTAGAAAATGGGCTCTGAATTAAAAGAGACAGGCTTCAAATGAAAGGATTGCTTATAACCAAATGGTCCATGGGTTTTGTCCTATAAGAAGATAGTTTTGTTTTACCTTTGCTGTTAGTAACCTCAATATGAAATTTTAATCCCAATTGTAATGATAACCCTGGGCCCACTAAAAAATCTTTTTATTTAGGTTTCCATTTTAATTGCCACTTAAAATTGTATTCCATGCAAAATACGAATCAAATAAAAATATAATGGCTTATCAATAAAACTTCTAATACTGATCTATATGGATTATTTGTAGCATAATGGAAGTTAACTAAATCACTTGCATTTTTAAGGAACAATGCTGAGGGGAAAGATATAATATTGTCTACACTAAACAGATAACCTAACTGACTGTAACCATGATCAACCGCATTAGGTTTATAGACAGTCCAGTGGGGATAGGATTACCAATAATACATGTAAAAAAAAGTTATTTTTAAAAACCACTTATAGAAAAGATGGTGGCATAAGAGATGAGAGAGAGAGATCTTAAAATGACATATAATATGAAAATATAATTAATACAACTAATCCTGAAAGAGCAACAGGAAAGAAGGCTGTACCAGACTGCATACACATGGGAGAAAAGAGCAGACCTCACAGAATACAGTAACATACCTGACCCGGTGGGACCCAACCCCTTCCCCCACCCCAGCCCAGCAGAAGAGGAAGAAACAGCATGGAGTGAGTGGAAGCCTGGGACTGCTGAACACCTAGCCCTGGAGATCTGCTCTGGGAGCACGAACCTGCATTGTATGCTGCTCTGATTTAGTGCGGTTGGAAAGCTAAGACAGGCTGAATACATGCAGAGATGGAAATTCCAGCTGCTTGTGGAAAACAGGGATTCATATCTGGCTGATGTGGGTGGGCAGTCTGAGAGACTTCCTAAAAGTGAGAGGGCTGCTAAAGGGGCAAGGATTGCGCAGAGCTTACTGCTCAGGAGAAAGGACAGGTAGACAAAATTGTCTGGGTGCACTCTGCCCAGCAGGTTGGGAGCTTAAAGTATCTTCAGGCACTCCATCCCCTTGGCTATGTACACAGCTCCAAGCACCTCCCCCTACCCGCCATGATACACAGCCTGCTGTGTCTTACTCCCACCCGGCTAGCCTGCACCTGGCTCAGGATCACAAACCCGCAAAACTTGCCCTGCCATCAGGCCAGCCAGAGGGAAGCCCCGCCTACGGCAGCTACAAACACAAAGCATAGAGGCTTACACCTGTGTGTTTGGCCCACTGGTTTGGGCACTGGAGACAGGCATAGCAGCCTGGAAGCAGGAAACAGCTCTTTCCTCCCTCAAGGCACCAACACAGCTCTGCTGAGAACCCAAACATTGCTCCAGGGGCTAAACAGCTCCAGAGAGTAGAGCTTCTGGACACTACAGGGCACCACAGACAAACTATGAACTGTCAAAGGAACTTGGTTCAAAGCAAAATTATGAATACACCTGAGAAAGATTGAAATGAAATTGGCCTCATGAATCTTCCTGAAAGATATTACAAAATAAAAATCATTGACATACTCATGGAGGTATAGAAAAATATTCAAGATCTCAGGAATGAATTTAGGACGGAGATCAAATAGTTGAAGAACACAATGGAGGGTATTAAAAGGAGATTAGATACAGTGGAGACAATAAATGAAATAGAAATTAGGGACATGGAAGAGGAATACAAAGAAGTTGAGGCACAAAGACTGAAAGAATACTGAGAACTGTATGACCAATACAAATGGAACAATATTTGTATTATAAGGGGTACCAGAAGAAAAAGATAGAAAGTGTCTTTGAGGAAGTAATTGCTGAAAACTTCCTCAATCTGGGGAAGGAGATAGTCTCTCAGGCCATGGAGGTGCACAGATCTCCCAACACAGGGACCCAAGGACAAAAACACCAAAACATATAATAATTAAAATGGCAAAGATCAAGGATAAGGACAGACTAGTAAAAGAAGCCAGAGAGAGAAATAAGATCATATACAAAGGAAAACCCATCAGGCTTTCATCAGATTTCTCAGCAGAAACCTTACATGCCAGAAATGAGTGGAATGATATATTTAATGCAATGAAGAAGAAGGGCCTCGAACCAAGAAAACTTCATCTGGCAAGATTACCTTTTAAATTTGAAGGAGGGATCAAACAGTATCCAGATAAGGAAAAGCAGAGAGAATTTAGCTCCCAGAAACCATCTCTACAGTGTATTTTGGAGGGACTGCTACAGATGGAAGTGTTCCTAAGGTTTAATAGCTGTCACCAGAGGTAATAAAAAGGAATAGACAAAAAGTACAGAATATGATTTATAATATAAAAAGAATGGAAGAGGAAGAAAAGGAGGGAAAAAGAAAAAAAAGAACCTTTAGATTGTGTTTGTAATAGCATACTAAGTGAGTTAAGTTAGAGTCTTAGATAATAAGAAAGTTACCCTTGTACCTTTGGTAAACATGAATCTAAACCCTGCAATGGCAATAAGTACATACCTAATGATAATCACCCTTAAAGTAAATGGTCTGAAAGCACGAATCAAAAGACATAGTCACTGAATGGACAAAAAACAAGACCCATCTATATGCTGCCTACAAGAGACTCACTTCAAAATCAAAGAAATGCACAGACTAAATGTGAAGGGATGGAAAAAGATAGTTCATGCAACTAATAGGGAGAAAAAATCAGGCATTGTAGTACTAGTATCAGACAAAATAGACTTTAAAGAAAGACACAAGAGACAAAGAAAGACATTACATAATGATAAAGGGATCAATCCAACAAGAAGATATAACCATTATAAATATCTATGCTACCAACACAGGAGCACCTACATATGTGAAAGAAATACTAACTGAATTAAAAGGGCAAATAGAATGCAATGCATTCATTCTAGGAGACTTCAACACTCCACTCACTCTGAAGGACAGATCAATCAGACAGAAAGTAAGTAACGACACAGAGGCACAAACAAAACATTAGAATAGATGGACCTAACGGACATCTACACAACTCTACACCCAAAAGCAGCAGGACACACATTGTTTTCAAGTGCACATGGAACATTTTTCAGAACAGACCACATACTATGCCACAAGAAGAGATTCAGTAAATTTAAAAAGACAGAAATTGTACCAACCAACTTTTAATATCATAAGGGTATAAAACAAGAAACAAACTGTACAAAGAAAACTAAAAGGCTCACAAATACATGGATGCTTAACAACATGTTCCTAATCAATCAATGGATCAATGACCAAAGTAAAGCAGAGATCAAGCAATATATGGAGACAAATGAAAACACCACCACAACGCAACTCCTTCTGCGGGATGCAGAGAAGGCAGTTCTAAGAGGGAAGTATATAGCAATTCAGGCCTATTTAAAGAAGGTAGGACAATCCAAAATGAATTGTCTAAATTCACAATTATAGAAACTGTTAAAAGAAAAAATGAGTCCCAAAGTCAGTAAAAGGAGGGACATAATAAAGATCAGAGAAGGAATAAATAAAACTGAGGAGAATAAAACATTAGAAAAAATTAATGAAACCACTAGCTGGTTCATTGAAAAGTAAACAAACTAGATAAACCCCTAGCTAGACTTAAGAAAAAAAGAGAATCTACACAAATAAACCGAATCAGAAATGAGGAAGGAAAAATCACTACAGACCCCACAGAAATACAAAGAATTATTAGAGAATGCTATGAAAATCTGTATGCTAAAAAACTATATAACCTAGAAGAAATGGACAACTTTCTAAAAAAATACAACCTCCCAAGACTGACGCAGGAAGAAAGAGAAAATCTAAACAGATCAATTACCAGGAATGAAATTGAATTGGTCATCAAAATACTACCCCAGAACAAAAGCCCCAAACCAGATGGATTCACTGCTGAATTTTATCAGACATTTAGAGAAGACATAATACCCATTCTCCTTAAAGTTTTCCAAAAAATAGAAGAGGAGGGAATACTTCCTAACTCATTCTATGAAGCCAGCATCACTCTAATACCAAAACCAGGCAAAGACACCACACACAAAAAAAGAGAAAACTACAGACCAATATCCCTGATGAACACAGATGCAAAAATACTGAGCAAGATATTAGCAAAGTGAATTCAAAGATACATCAAGAGGATCATACACCATGATCAAGTGGGATTCATTTAAGGAATGCAAAGATGGTACTACATTAGAAAATCCATCATCATCATCATCCAGCAAATCAACAAAAAGAGGGACAAAAACCATACGATCTTTCCGTAGATGCTGAAAAAGGATTCGACAGTATTCAACATCCATTGATGATAAAAACTTTCAAGGAAATGGGTATAGGAGGGCAAGTACGTCAATATAATAAAGGCCATATCTGACAAAACCACAGCCAACATCATACTTAACAGCAAGAAGCTGAAAGCTTTTCCTCTAAGATTGGGAACAAGACAAGGATTCCCACTGTCCGTGCTTTTATTCAACATAGTACATATGAGAACTGTATGACCAATACAAATGGAACAATATTTGTATTATAGGGGTACCAGAAGAAAAGAATGGAAGAGGTCTGACCAATAAACTGACCAATACAACTGGAAAAATAATTCCCTCAATTATTTTCCTAGCCACAGCAATCACACAACACAAAGAAATAAAAAGCATCCAGATTGGTAAAGAAGAATTCAAACTGTCACTGTTTGCAGATGACATGATATTGTATGTAAAGAACCCTAAAGACTCCATTCCAAAACTACTAGAACTAATATCTGAATTCAGCAAAGTTGCAGGATACAAAATTAATACAGAGAAATCTGCTGCATTCCTATACAGTAACGATGAACTAGCGGAAAGAGAAATGAGGAAAACAATTCCATTCACAATAGCATCAAAAAGAATAAAATACCTAGGAATAAACCTAACCAAGGAAGTGAAAGACGTATACTCTGAAAACTACAAGAATCTCCTAAAGGAAATTAAAGAGGATACCTATAAATGGAAAATCATCCCATGCTCTTGGGTAGGAAGAATTAATATTGTTAAAATCGCCATTCTGCCTAAATCAATCTACAGATTCAACACAATCCCTAACAAAATACCGACAGCATTCTTCAATGAACTGGAATAGTTCTAAAATTGATATGGAACCATAAAATAACTCGAACAGCCAAAGCAATCCTGAGAAGGAAGAATAAAGCAGGGTGGATCTCACTTCCCAACGTCAAGCTCTACCTCAAACCACAGTAATCAAGACAATTTGGTACTGGCATAGAACAGACCCATAGACAGTGGAACAGAATAGAGAGTCCAGATATTAACCCAAGGATATATGGTCAATTAATATATGATAGAGGAGCCACTGATATACAATGGGGAAATGACAGCCTCTTCAACAGCTGATGTTGGCAAAACTGGACAGCTAAATGTAAGAGAATGAAACTGGATTACTGTCTAAATCCATACAAAAAAGTAAATTTGAAATGGATCAAAGACCTGAATGTAAGTCATGAAACCATAAAACTCTTAGACATGAGCAACTTCTTTATGAACATAGCTCCACAGGCAAGGGAAAACAAAAGCAAAAATGAACAAGTGGGACTATATCAAACTAAAAAGCTTCTGTACAGCAAAGGACACCATCAGTTTAACAAAAAGGCATCCTGCAGTATGGGAGAATATCTTCATAAATGACAGATCTGATAATGGGTTGACCTCCAAAATACAGAAAGAGCTCAGGCACCTCAACAAACAAAAAGCAAATAACCCAATTAAAATATGGGCACAGGATCTGAACAGACACTTCTCCAAAGAAGAAATTCAGATGCCCAACTGGCATGTGAAAAGATGCTCCACATCACACTAATCATCAGAGAAATGCAAATTAAAACCTCGATGAGATATCACCTCACACCAGTTAGGATGGCCAACATCCAAAAGACAAAACAACAACAAATGTTGGTGACGTTGTGGAGGAAAGGGAACCCTCCTACACTGCTGGTCGGAATGTAAATTGGTTCAACCATTGTGGAAAGTAGTATGGAGATTTCTCAGAAAACTAAAAATAGAAATACCATTTGACCCAGGAATTCCACTCCTGGGAATTTACCCTAAGAATGCAGGAACCCAGTTTGAAAAAGACATTGGTGCACCCCTATGTTTTTGGCAGCACTATTTACAATAGCCAAGAAATGGAAGCAATCTAAGTGTCCCTCAGTAGATGAATGGATAAAGAAGATGTGGTACATATACACAATGGAATACTATTCAGCCATAAGAAGAAAACAAATCCTAGCATTTGCAACAACGTGGATGGAGCTAGAGGGTATTATGCTCCGTGAAATAAGCCAGGCAGAGAAAGACAAGTGTCAAATGATTTCACTCATCTGTGGAGTGTAAGAACAAAGCAAAAAGTTAAGGAACAAAACAGCAGCAGACTCACAGAACCCAAGAATGGAGTAACAGTTACCAAAGGGAAACGGACTGGGGAGGTTGGGTGGGAAGGGAGGGATAAGCGGAAAAAGGGGCATTATGATTAGCATACATAATGTGTGTGTGGGGGACACGGGGAAGGCAGTTTAACACAGATAAGTAGTGATTCTATAACATCTTACTACACTGGTGGACAGTGACCTTAATGGGGTATGTGGTGGTGACTTGATCATCGGGGGAATCTAGTAGCCACAATATTGTTCATGTAGGTGTATGTTAATGATGTATCAATAAATAAATGAATGAATAAATAAAAATAAGCAAATAAAAAGGAATAAGTAAATATAAACCACTGATAAATTCTAACTTAAGTCAATCCTATTTCTGAGATTAATATATGACATGAACTCTACATTGTAAATTAATACAAACCATCTCAAAAACCTTGAATATTTATCAAAAAATACTATAAAATAGTGTAACATCAAATTGTAACCTCCAGTGTTTATAGAGGTGAAGTAGGTGACTCAAGGTAGTAAAGACCCCGGGTGGGGACAGAGGAACAGAAAAAGGGGAAGCCCTCTGCACAGCACACCTCAGAGTAGGCATGGCTCCACGTTGCAGATATGATTCTTTAAGAGAAGCCTGAAGCCCAGATTTCTACATGAGTCTCCTTCATTTTAAATATTGACTCAATTTATTGGGGCAAATTAAATGTATTCAGGGGCCACAGTTAGTCTATAGTTCACTTGTTTTACATTTCCCAGTGGTTGTGTTATAAAACAAATAGGTGTATGCAAAAATCTTCCCTTTCTTTAGTATCATATGGTTTACCAAAACATTGGGCCCCAACATGTAATAAAAATTGCTATTAAGATTCATAATACCCAGAAATAAGATCACTCCTACACTGTTGGTGGGACTGCAAATTGGTACAACCACTGTGGAAAGCAGCATGGAGGTTACTCAAAAGACTAAAAATAGAAATACCATTTGACCCACTAATTCTACTCCTGAGAATTTGCCTGAAGAAAACAAAATCCCTGCTTCAAAAACATATATGCACCCCTACGTTTATTGTCACACCATTTACAATAGCCAAAATGTGGAAGCAACCTAAGCATCCATCAGTAGATGACTGGATAAAGATGTGGTACATATACAATGGAATATTATTTTGCTTTGGAAAGGAAATCCTGCCATTTGCAACAACATGAATGCATCTTGAGGGTATTATGCTCAGGGAAATAAGCCAGGTGGAGAAAGACAAATACCATATGATTTCACTTATTTGTGGAATATAAAAAGAAAGAAAAAGAAAAAGAACAAAACAGCATTAGACTCATAGACACCGAGAAGCATCTAGTGGTTACGCAGGGGGAGCAAACTAGGCAGGCATGTTGGAGGGAGGAGGAGGGGTACTATAGAACCACCGTGCTGTACATTTGATAAAAACCAAAAATGATTCATAATACCGCCTCAAAGAATTTTTCCAATGCTTATGAAAGCTACAATCTATTTTTATTTAATTCTCCCAGATTGTTAATCAAATGGATAACTAGTTCTTAGGACTGCTGAACCTAAACTATTAAACAATTCCCATCTCTTTTGTCACTAACTACATGGATTTTGATATTTAAAATTGCAATTCTAATTATGCCAGGGCTCTATGAACGTAACAGACATACTGAGACACTCTATCACATGGCTTCAGCTAAAAAGAAGGTCCATGATTTACTACTATTGCAGTCGGAGAACCCTGCTTGTGATAACCAATTTGTTGGCCTAATGACTTTAATGATACCAAAAGATGCAAAATCCTTCAAGGGTCAGCCTCTATTTATTAAGACTATCCAGAAGCAAATTACTCAAGACTCTTTGAGTGCTAGGGAATAACTGATGGCTGGAAGGAAAAACGTGTTTTTGTTTAGGCCAACAGATATCGCCAGTAATATTCTTTTTAAACTTCTCAGTCACAGAGGTAGGGCCAGATGGAAGTCAGGATAAAATTGTCAGAAAGGAGAGAGCTGACGGAAGTAGTAACCTATCAAACTCCAACTCTTCTAGAGATTTCTTAAGTTTGTGAGATCTGCAAATTTATATATTACACTTATCCATTCAGTAGTTCTTAAGCAAGAGTTGTATCAGTTCCTCAAGGAAATATTTCCAAACATATATATATATATATATATCTCCAGGCCTTACTGGACTTGGTTTTTTAAAGTTTCCCAGGCAATTCAATTCACCAGCACAACCCTAGCTGAGCACTGGTGCACTGGAAAATCACGTCATTCTCATCTCTCACATATGTGATCAATTCCTGCTATCACTAGAGGATTTTAACAAAGAAAGGAAAGCACAAGAGATGAGTCACTTAGCAAAACTGCATTTAATTTTCCTGGGTGGGGGCAGAACAGGGACTTGTAAGGAAATCCCAAATGTAACTTGATTTTGTTATTCATAAACTCCTCCCTTCCCATCAAGATGTTCTAGATCTGAAGGCAGAGTTTAGCTCTCATCTATATGGCTGTTTCTGAGAGAACAGGATATATCAGTTCATTACATCATCTTCCCTTGTTTCCCACCTCATCACCAACTGCTCCCTGCCAGTCTGGTTCCTCAGAGTCCTCCTAATGTTGATCTCTAAGCAAATATACAACCCATTCATCCTCTTTCCCAAACAAACAATTATTTTCCCTCAAGGCTGAAGACATCTTGCCTAAACAGAGAAAAACAAGAAGGAAAAGGCAAACACAAAAAACCTCTTCTTGTTCTTTCCCTTCGTGTGCCCAAATTCCAAATTGGCCTCCGTATTTCTGATTGCTCTCTCCTTTTCCCTTTCCTTTTTGCCTCTGAAACTTTAGCCAGTGAAAGAGGAATCGCTTTTAAATAAGTCAGGTTTTTTTTATAAAACAGAAACTCATCAACAGTAGCCACAATTTCAGATTATAAAATACATTTCTTTTGTTTTCTTTTTAGATATAGCCTGTTTCCAAAGCAAACTTGGCTTTCCTGTTTTGCTTTACACCAATTAGAAAAAAACTTGGGTGCGGAAAAAATATTTGAAAGAAAAGCTGTACTTCAGCAAATTCAGTGTTTTCACAAACATCTGCCATAAACGCATGTTACAAAGCTGTACTCTAATGCTTTCTTAGAAGAGTCATTACTTTGAGTGAAATCTTAGTTATTTCAAAATATTTTCTGTCAGGAAATGCTTGATTTTCCAAATATGTAAAATTGATCCTAACTATATTAACCTGTCGGGGCTGCCGCATGGGAGGTAATGTACGTCCAGAAGAAACATCAGGCAGATCAGCTTCATCATCACCTGTTCCCTACATACAGCTACAAGCCATCGAGGAACTGCACGAGGCTGAGCAGGAACTACTCTGTGATGTGAGAAACCCTAAGGTGGCACACGGCTGGCAGAGCAGCTGCCAGTACAAGGGAATTGCCCTGCTGATGTCAAGGTGTGACCCAAACCCCTCACTGGATCTTCAGAGCCCCGGGGTCCCAGAATGCCCAGGGCCTGTGGTGTGCCGCTTCCACATCCCACATGCACTCACCCAGCTCCTCTGGCCTGGTACCAGTTCTCCACCTCTCCTTCCACCCATCCCCAGCAGCACCCATTTCCTAAGGCTCTGCAGAGCAGTCAGCCTCCACCATCACCTCACACCCCCTCAGCCTTCAGTCCTATGTGGGCTCTGAGCCTACCACCCCCTCCCAGGCACTCAAGGGAAGGTCCTCCTTCTCAGGAAAAGCGGGGCCAGGAGACTGTACTGCCCTCTGTATGGGCAACCTTTCTCCAGCCCTCCCTGACTTGGCTTTGGAGGTGTTTCCATGGTGACAGGGCCCGATGTCGAGTATGCAGTATATGTATGTGTCTACATATACACACACATGCACATGTATATGTAAAAGAATTTTATACATCTATGTCTACTAAAGAAATTAAAAACATATTATTCAAATTTTTGTAGATAAAGGTGGTGGATGCATACCTTGTTGTTCACCTCGATGTCTGCATTGTGCGAAAGGAGCTGTGCCACTGTTGTTACACGCTCACCACAAGCTGCATAGTGTAAAGCAGTGTTGCCATAGATGTCACTCACATTGGGATCAGCACCATGGTCTAAAAGAATACGTGCACAGTCCTCCTGCTGGCATTGCACAGCCTGTTGGTATTACACAAAGAAACACAGTATAAATTCTAGGATTTCAAAGTAGACACTCTACAGGTTTCACCAGTGAGTTATATTTAAATGAGATAAATTGATTTATCTTCTCAGCTACTACATCAAATCCATCTCAGGCTGGCATCGACAGCTTCTACATACCTTGATCAGGGGTGTCCTCTCTAGGTTGTCACGGAGGTTAAGCTCACATTTTCTCTGTAGCAGAACAGTTACCACTTCTGCATGGCCGTTGGCACAGGCCAAATGCAGAGCAGTCCTAGGAAAGTGAGTGGACTTGTTAGGAACAATGCACTCTTCTCAAAACATACAATTATTCATGTAATTGTGAACATTAAAGAGCATAAGTCTTCAAAACAAATTTACTTTTTCTGGAGAAGGTACAATATTTATCAGCCTTATTACTCACCACATTAATGAAAGTACGGACTATTTGATAGAAATAGCATGACCTTGGGATTCAGCTCATCTTAGGTTTGAATCTTACACATTAGTGATCACTTGGCCTTTTGGTGCCTCAATTTCCTCACCAACATAATGGGGATAAAAATAAGTTATCTCATGGGATACTACTGTGATGTTTAAATAAGAATCGATGCTAAATGCTTTAGAACAGTTCCTAGCATAAACAGCGGGTCAGCAATTATTACACTATTGTTATGATTATTACTATTACTACTCCTTTACAAAGAGAATCCAATTTAGTAAAATGATATAATTGTGCCTACTTTACAAAAATTTTTTAATTAGAACACTGTTTGAATCATTTTAAGATTCTCATTCCCTCATATTTTTAACATCTCACATTGGAATGCAACTATAATTCATAATGTCTTATAACTAATTGGCAGCATTTAAAAAGTTTCTTATTAGTGCATAAAATAGTACAGCATCAGACAATCCACTGTGAATTACATTAAATGAAATAATGGTATACACAACAGATCTACTGCAGTTCACATACTTGGATTTAAATAAATTTTAGTTCTTAAAAGCACTATGATATTCATAAATGACAGATCCAATAAAGGGTTGACATCCAAAATATATAAAGAGCTCACACACCTCAACAAACAAAAAGCAAATAATCTGATTAAAAAATGGGCAGAGGAGCTGAATAGACAGTTCTCTAAAGAAGAAATTCAGAAGGCCAGCAGACACATGAAAAGATGCTCCACATCGCTTGTCATCAGAGAAATGCAAATTAAAACCACAATGAGATATCATCTCACAACAGTAAGGATGGCTACCATCCAAAAGACAAACAACAACAAATGTTGGCAAGGTTGTGGAGAAAGGGGAACCATCCTACACTAGTGGTGGGAATGTAAATTAGTACAACCATTGTGTAAAGCAGTATGGAGGTTCCTCAAAATGCTCAAAATAGAAATGCCATTTGACCCAGGAATTCCACTTTTAGGAAATTACCCTAAGAATGCAGCACCCCAGTTTGAAAAAAGACAGATGCACCCCTATGTTCATCGCTGCACTATTTACAATAGCCAAGATATGGAAGCAACCTAAATGTCCATCAATAGATAAATGGATAAAGAAGATGTGGTACATATACACAATGGAATATTACTCAGCAAAAAAGAAAAAAACAGACCCTACCATTTGCAACAACATGGATGGAGCTAGAGGGTATTATGCTCAGTGAAATAAGCCAAGTGGAGAAAGACAAGTACCAAATGATTTCACTCATATGTGGCATGTAAGAAAAGAAAACTGAAGGAACAAAACAGCAGCAGAAGCACAGAACCCAAGAATGGACTAACAGTTATCAAAAGGAAAGGGACTGGGGAGGATGGGTGGGAAGGGAGGGATAAGGGTGGGAAAAAAGAAAGGGGTCATTATGATTAACATGTATAGTGTGGGAGGGGCGTGGGGAGGGCTGTGCAACACAGAGAAGACAAGTAGTGATTTTACAGCATCATACTATGTCGATGGACAGTGACTGTGAACGGGTATGTTGGGGGGACTTGGTGAAGGGGGGAGCATAGTAAACATAATGTCCTTCATGTGATTGTAGATTAATGATACCAAAATAAAACTAATTTAAAAAAAGCATTATGAAATAGTGGTTCTTCTGAAATATCAAAACAGAAGCAGAAATTTAAAAAAAATAAGTGTTTTGATTTTCATGAAACTTTAAGCCAAAGGAAATTCAGGATTCAGTGAAAAGGATAGCTGGTTTTATTCAATATTTACATTTACAGGTTGTAAGAAAATTAGATATGTGCGATGATCAACTTAGGACTGAATACTATTATAAACATTCAAGAAGGCGGGTAAACATTATCTTTTACAATTTTGTATGATCAGAAGTGCTTTTGTTTGAAAGAGTAGGAAAAGCTTCAGCTGAGATTAGATCCTAACACTTCAATTTAAAAATTTTCATCTTGCTCACAATGGGAAACATCAAGTGTTTAAGAATGAAAGAATCCGGAGTAGAATTTGTTTGCTGTTGGAGAATTAAGTATTTTTTTTGGAGTTTTGTGTGTTTTATTTAACAATTTAGGCCATAATATTTGTAACTTAAAACTCTCTCTATACGATATGCATGTATCAAAGAAACCTGAAGTAAATGCTTGATAGGAATGTCTTTCCATGGCTTCTTTATAAAATCCTCAGTTATCTTCTCCTTTTTACATTAGGATTATATCTAAAGAGATCATCAGCAAGAGATTCTTCTTTTGCATGTTGATTTTGCACCTCCATTTCCTGCTTTAACCACTCTTCTAATTCACTATTCTTCCGAGTATGATGGGCTATTAGATCTGATCCTCCAATGATGTATGGAAGTTTTCCTGCTCCAGGAAATGTGACCTTTTTGAATTTCTTGAAGTTCTTCAGTTGACCATAATCATCACTTACACTGGATGCATTTCTGGAGGTAGAGTTATTGACCACCAGTGATCTAAACTCAGTCAGTAACACCTTCCTTGGAAGCATCTGACCATCATCCAGAAGTTCATCATTGTTAGAGAGTTCTTTAGTTGACCATAGTGAATCTTTCTTGAGCTCACATTTCTTCCCAATTCCATCTTCTTCAGATATTTTGTTACTTTCTGGTATTACTTCATCATTAAAAATGCCATTTGTTTCTACTTCCAATCTTGGCCTTTTTCTAACATTGACACCATCTGCCTGTTTTGGAACTTTCACTGCAATTTCTAACTCTGGCTATGTATTCTTGAATAATTGTTCCAATACTTCATTTTCTATGACAAAATCATCAATTTTTTTCTTTTTTCTGATCTTGGTTTTTTCATAGAAAGAGATTTATTGACAGAATTGTTCACAGTAGATTTTAAATCTGTATCTGTAAATAAGTTATGTTTTTTTTTTCCAGTAGGCGCATTCTGAGATAGATGCTGCTCCTTATTGCAGAACTCAGATTTTTCAAAAAGAAAAATAAAAATACACTGGTACTACAAATTCCATCTGGAACAATTTTTTGTGGGATAAAAATCTGGCTACTTATCTCCACATAATTAACAGGTATCTCTCCACCATTTATAAATGATTCACCTCTTCCTACTGATAGGAAAATGTTATTTGGGTCTATAGGTCACATTCTATTCTGTTCCATTCATTTATCTGTCATTTCAGTTGTTAATAACTCAACACTGAATTCATAGCACATTTTGATATCTAGAAAGGCAAACCTTTGTTTAATATACAAGACTTTCCTAAATTTCATCACAATAAAAGAGGGACAGCATAAGGAACCTCAATTTTTCAAAGCGTGATTACTTTTTATTTGGTTTATGTGAAATTAATAAATTTAAGAGCACACATTTTGAAAAAATGAATCTTCCTATTTAATAGATAGATTTTCCCACTTCAAAATCCCTTTCCCAGGTTCATCAGTAAAAAGCAGATATATACATAGGTGTGCACCCATATAAAATGGATATTGCATTTTACCCAAAGGATTTTTACAAGTTGACAAATAAGTTTTCATTTTTCTCATTATGTATTATGTGCTTTTAGGCAGTATTGTTAGGCACTTTTATTCCATTATGCACTTTTCTCTAATATCTAATATTATGGTATGAAAATGTATACATTAAAAATAAAATGCTGTCTATACTCCGTTTTCCTATTAGTGATGTTAACTTAAATCACTGCCAAACTGTCCATAAGTGCTCTGTAAGAATTACGAGTTAGTCTGAAATCGCTAGTTTTTGTCTCTTCTTCTCATACTGTGGGCATAGGCACCAGGTACCCCTTGTCAGGCTTCCGGGACCCAGGTCCTGTGGGGCCTTGGTGCCAGGAGGCACGGCTCCCCAGGTGAGCCTGGAAGGTGAGCGCTTTCCCCGGTCCACCCACCTCCTCCCAGACCGCCTCTGGCCTCCCGGCCCCTCTTACCTGTTCTTCTTGTCCGGGTCATTCAAGCCATTTTTCCCCATAAACAGAATCTGCTGCACTCTGGCTACTTTGCCCTTACTGGCAGCCATGTGGATCTTTCTGACATCTTTGCTTCGGATATGGTACTGGGCCTGAAAGTTGACTCCCCAGCAGTCAACCTCCGTGTTAGTGGAATGGTTTCTGAAGGAGCGCAAAGATGGCCAACACTTCAGACCCCAGGATCCAAATATCCTCTTCATCATAACAAAGCCTCGGGCTTCAGGAGATCTCAGCTCCCCTGCTGCCGTCCGCTGAACAGCACTAGTGCTGTATGAGCCTACCTAGGTGCCACAACAGCCCAGACACCTGTCAGCAGTTAGCACACAATAACTTCAGGCAACACAAGTGCCCCGCCCAGATGACATCACAGGGCAGGGCACTCAGAGAACAAGGGTGTGGAGAGTGTATGTGCTGGGCCCAGACAAGGCTCATTTCGGCGGGTGCTTGAGAGGAGCATTGGGTTCCCTTCAACTTCAGTGGGGGGGGGGGTGTGTGTGTGTAGGTGTGGCTGAGGTGGGAAATTGGCAGAAGGTAAGACTAGTCCACACGGAAAAGCTGTGTACGGGGGCAAGAGCAGCGTGAAACTTCAGGATGCTGAAGGCCTCCTCCCCACAGAACTAGATCTAATATTGGAATTCAGCAAAGTTGCAGGATATAAAATTAATAGAAAGAAATCTGTGGCATTCCTATACACTAAAAATCAACTAGCAGAGAGAAATCAGGAAAACAATTATTCATGCCTCAGTGCACACATTATCCTGGATTATCGAGGTGGCCTCAATCTAATCACATACATCCTTCACAGTGGCAAATGGGGGCTGAAGAGCCCATCAGAAAAATGTAGCACAAGAAAGAACAGAGATTCAAAGCATGAGAGGGGCCTCAAGCCACCATTCCCAGTTTTGAATACGTAGGAAGACAGACAAGTAATACAGCAATCTGGACAGCTAGCAAGGAGCAGGGGATCTCGGATCTTTGACTGCAGGAACTGTCCTCTGCCTACACCTTGGAAAAGTTGGAAAAGGAAACAAATTCTCTTCCTGAGCTTTAGTCTATGAGACCATGAGACACTGCTCACCTCCAGAAATGTGAGATAATATATCGGTGTATTTAAGCAGCTAACTTTGTATCAATTTCCTATGGCAGCAATAGAAAACAAGTACGACCATACTACTTTTCTACAGACATACCTAGAAGGGAGGCTGATGAGTATGAGTCACTACAGTTCAAGTAGGAAAGGGTTAAATCCAGGGCCCATGAAATGAAAAAGATAAATAGGAGTTTAGTGAATGCCAACAGCCCAAGGAACTACCCACTTTGAGCCATGTGTCTTAAACTGGTCGCGAGATGAAGGCAGAGAGAGACCCTTCTGAATTGTATGGATGTTGCAGACTGCAACATCCTTTTTGGGACCCAGTTTTACTATTACTATCAAAAACCTGATAATATTCATATGTGAAAATAAAAATCCATTTCTAAAATACATTTAAATTCATATCTGAAACACTGAACAATCTGTACGAGCCATGATGTTTATTAGTGTTATTAGTGAGAGCACCATAGTGCTCTCATTAGAGCTCAGTAATAAAGAATCTGTATAATAGAGAATTGAAACATGCATATAATACAAAGTTTAAATTAATCCCTCTGTCTTTCCAATTCTACTAAAACTACTAAAAGGCACAAAGCTCTATGTGATGAATTCAAAATACAGTATTAAGCGTTTATTTCCATTGTAAACTTTCTACAATGCCCATTGTTTTCATTTGTGCTTCAGAAATTTAAAGGTAGCCCAAAAGTAAAAGAAAAATGTTATTCTGCTATTTAATATAAAATACATTTTAGTATGGTGTAAAATGGAATACCATAGTCATTTATTTTATGCCTTTCTTCTAATAAATTTTCCAAAAAATTGGTTATAATGCTAGATGGAAACCAGTCAGACAGGAAGCTGCTTAAAAAGCATGCTGTATATCTACAGTTTCCCTGATAAGGCCTAATTTCCATCCTTCTGCACTATGTTCTGTGACTGGAAGGCTGACTTACTCCATGAACATACTCTCTTGCCCTCTTGCTTCCCATTGGAGTTGCTCTGTGAGAGAAACTAATAAAAGAAAAGAGGGCAGAAAGGATACCAGGTGATTGTATATATTTCCCAGCCCTGTCCTGGCAGAGGCTGCTAAGGGTTCACCAGCTGCCAAAGCATGTCTTTGTCAGGCATCCTTATGCATATAAAGTGTCCTTCTCATGCCTCTTCAGCCCAGGTATAGCATACATGTACCACATGCCTTTTAGGTTCTCAAAATCAGCCTTATGATTTTATGAATAGTTTACTTAACTTTAATACCTCAAATTTCAAGTTTTATTTTTTACCATAACTTATCTACCAAAATTGTGCATGATACAAAAAAACATTTAATACTACTGATTTTTGAAAAGGTTAACAAATCATAATTAGATCAAACAAGTCTAAAACTGGAAAAGGTTGTGAAAAACAACCATTTCAAGTCTCTAGAGATTGAAGACAGATAAAAAACTGAAAAACGGTATTCTTCAAAGCCTGCTAGAATTTTGGGCATCTGCGGTATTGCTGCCTCAGTGCTCCCATCCTCCAACTCCATCCTCAGAGATCAGTGAAAATAATTACCTTAGTCCGGTAGGCCTGGAAATTAAACCCAGTATCTTTGATACCAGGAGGTTAGAATCAACTGGGGCTGGTAGCATAACTTCTGGCATTGACAGCTAAACTAGCAAACTTGGTAAAATACAAATGGGTGGATGGCATAGTTTGCCAGTATGACATCGTGATATCTGTTGGGGAAATTGTCAAACTGACAGATTTAACAGATTGACCCTGGAAAGGAGATAGTTAAATCAGCTCTCCATACATCCCTGGCTGACTGTGAAACTGTGGACAGGGAAGACCCACCAAAATGAAGTGGAAGAAAAGCCTAGGGAACTTGAGAGGTGGCTGAATTTTGACTACATTTTCCAACCTAAACAGAATAATCAGGGTACAGTGGAAGAATGTGGGTTTGAGACGTCTTCACACAATCTTTTCCCAAATCATCGGCTAGCCATTAAGATATAAAGATATAGAAGTTATCCCTTAGAAGTGAGGCAAAAAATAAAAATAAGAATTAAGGAAATAACTGAACAAAGATATCAGTGACTGCTCAGCATAGGGCAGACAGATTCTGAAGCCAGGCATATTGGAAAAAAATAAAAAAAATAAACTGTCAGAAAAAAAAAAATTCAGAGCTGATAAAATGAATTATCTAAAGTGTCTAATTATCAACCAAAAATTATAAGACACACACACACACACATACACACACACAAAGGAAAATATGGTCCATTCCAGTCAGGGAGCAGTCCATTGAAACTGACTCTGAATGAACAAAGGTGGTGATATATTTAGTTAACAAAAAATTAAGAAGCTATTATAATATGTTCAAATTATTTATTAAGGAAAATATGGCAGTATCTCAACAAATAGGTAACCTCCATAGAGAAATTTAAACTAGAATGAAAGAGCCAGATGGAATTTGAAAAGTTGAGAAGAACCAAAAACAGAATAAGTAAGAAAGAAATAGACTCATCGATGAATAGAATTTATCAAAAAAATTATTATTGAAGAAAATTAAAAGGATATGGAGGCCTGTGAGACAATGATAAGCATAGTGACATAAGTGGTGAAAGTTCAAGAAGGACAGAAGAGAAAGGGATGATATTATTCTAGGAAATAAAGGCTGAAAACTTAAAAAAATTCAAAGAAAACATTAACCGATTATTCAAGAAATGCAGCAATCTTAAATAGAATAAACACAAAGAGATTTAGGCCCAGATACATCATAAGTCAAACTTCTGAAAGACAAATAGAAGAAAAAATATTAAAAGCCTCAAAACTTTCACTAAAAATCATCAACATGCTTAAGAGCTAACTTTATATCAGAAATGACACCAAATGACTGTGGAGTGACATATTCAAAGTGTTAAAAGATACAAACAAAAAAGGTAAAAAAGGTCAAACAACATTTCTACAAAACTACCCTTCAAAGTAAAGACAAAATGAAAACTTTCCCAGGAAGGGGGTGGGAGCAGGGGAGGGGACAAAAACAAAAAACAAAAGAAACTTTCCCAGATAAGCAAGAAGTGAGAGAGAATTCATGGCTGCCAACAGACCTTCCATCCATGAAATATTAAAAGAAGTCCTACAATACAGACAAAAATGCTGTCAGACAGAAACCTGGTTCCATAGTAAAGACTAAAGAGCACCATAAATAGTAAATATGTTGGCAATTATAAACCCTTCTTCTTTCAGTAACTTATGAAATAACATGATTATTTAAACAATAAATATAATGCTGTATTTTTCAATTTATAACATATATGTAATGTATATCTGACAGAAAGAGCAGAAAGAAAGGAGTTTGAAATGGATCTATATTAAAATGAGGGAAAGTTTCTAAATAGTACCAAAATTAAGTCAGTATAAAATTGAAGTGGACTGTGTTAATTTAAAGATGCCTAATTCAATCCCAAGAGAAAATTCTAAAAAATAAAAAAAAAATAAAAGTATACAGTTAAAAAAAATCAACATAGGTGTTAAAATGATACATTAAAAATACCTGATTAAGATAAGTAAGGCAATTAAAAGAAACAGACAAGAAAAAGACATGAACCACCTACAAAAGCAGCAGCAAAATGTCAGATGTACATCCAAGCACATCAATACATATTTTAAATGTGATTGTGTGGAAGACTTTAATCAAATGTAGATATTGTCAGACTGGATATAGGAACCATAAGAGAGGTGGAGCAGCAATATTAACATTAGAGAAAATAGACTTTAAGCCAAGAAATGTTATAGAGTAAAAAAACAGACATCTCATGATGATAAAAACGTCCATATCTTATGAATATTTAACAGTTATAGATGTATATATACTTAACAAAAGAAACCTAATATATAATGGAGCAAATAACAGAACTGAAAGAAAAATACTTTTTTAATGACAGAGATTTAGATATTACTATCATAATAATTGATATAACAATTAAAAGTCTGTAGAAATAAAGAAGTTCTAAATAGTACTATCAACCAGTTTTACATACCTGAGACTTGAAAAACATTGTCTACCCCAAAATAACAGAGTATATCCATATTCTTGATAAACACACATGTGATATGTTCCAGGATAAACCGTAACATAAACCTCAATGAAATTTAAAGATCTGGAATCACATGAAATATATTCTTCGACTAAATCAATACTAAATAAGAAATGAAAAACAGAAAGAAATGGGGAAGATCCATAAACATTTGAAAATTAAACAATATCACTTTTCTAAATAGCCATGAATAACAGAATAAATAACATAAAAAAGTAAAGAACATGGTGAATGGACTGTAGAGGAATATCACAAAGTAGTCAAACCTGATGAGAAGCATTTAAGCAGCGTTTGAGAAGAATTTACAGCTTTTAAGACAAAAACTAGACAGGAAGAAAGATTTAAGGTTCATAACAGCCAATCAAGGAGATAGAAAAAGAACAGTAAAGCAAACATACAAAGGGAAGAAAATAATAAATATCAAAATAGAAAACCAAAAAGCAATAGAAAAGAATATGAAATCAAAAGATGGTTCTTTGAAAAAAAACAAGGAAATTAATAAGTGTTTACCTAGACTAACACATAAAAAAAAGGGAAAACAAAGATACCAAAAATAATGAAAGCAAGAAAGGACATCAGAGAGAAAAGGGAGAGTATTATGAATAAATGTATGCCAACAACTTAGTTAAGTAAAATGAAACTAATGTACTTCTATTCTAGGCACAAATCATCAATCTCACTCAAAAATAAATAAATGACATGAATACCCTGCTTCTTTCTGAAGAAAGTAAATTCTAGTTGGAAACCCACACATAAATAAAACAACAGGTCTGGATAGCTAAACTCAGAGAATTTTGTGAAATATTTAAAGAATAAATAATACCAATGTTACACACCACTATTTCAAAAAATTTAAGAAGAGGGCATATTTCCCAATTCAATCTTTAATGCTATTATTACTCTGATACATGACCATATAAATCCCTACATACTTGGAAAGTAAATAACACTCTTGCAAATACCTCTGGGTAAAATAAGAACTCAATAATGATTTGATTTCATATAAAGACATTAAAAAAAACTACAAACCAATATATCTCAGAAAAATGGAAAATTTTTAAATATTTGGGAAAATTGAATCTAATAATACATAAAAATGTTAAGCCATTTTGGTCAAGTGGGGTATATCCCCAAAATGCAAAGTTGGTTTGACTTTTGAAAATAAATTAGTATAATAAGTATATCATATTAATAGCATGAGAGGTATTTGACAAAATCCAGCATTCACTCCTGATAAAAACCTCTCAGCAAAGTGATACTAGTAAGGGATTTCTTCAACATGATAAAGGACTTTGATGAAAAAATCTAACTAATATCATACTTAATATTCAGATATTTGAAGCTCTCTCCTTAAGAGTAGAAACAAATTATGAATGTCCAGTCTCACTACATATATTCTACATTGTACTGGAGGATCTTGCAGTGCCATAAACCTACAAAAATAAATATATCCATATGGAAAAGAAGAATTAAAACTATATTAATTCATATACAGACAACATGATTATCTACAGATCCTAGAAACTAGAAATGATGTTGCAAGGCTACTAATCACAAAATCAATTTAAATCATTTGCATCTCTCTACAGTAGCAAAGAAAAATTGGAAATTTGAATTTAAGAAATAATGCCATTCTTATGCCAGCAGAAGATTTTGAACTACTTAGGGAAAAACTGGATTAAAAAAAATACACAACATCTATAAACTGAGCACTAAGAAGTATTTCTGAAAGAAATTAAGGAAGACCTAGAAATATGGAGAAATGTTCATGGGCCTCAAGACTCAATATTGATAATAAGCCAACTTTTCCCAAATTTAGTTACAGATTCAATCCCAATAAAAATCCAAATACCCTTAAAAATATATAAACATTGGCAGGTTGATTTTATTTTCATGTAGAAATAGCACAGAGAGTAGCCAAAATGATTGTAGTAAGACTTACATGCTAGGGGATTTACACTATTGATGGCATGACATTCTAAAGCCACAGTAATCAAGACAGTGGGTTATTAATGTCAAAATATATAAATTAACCAGTTCAACACAACTGAATGTCCAGAAATTGATCCACACGTACATGATCAATTTACTTTTTAATAAAGGCATGAAACAGTTCAGTGGATAAGGAACAGTGATTTCAACAAATGGTGCTGAACAACTGGATATTCGTTTAAAAATAACTTTCATCTATACTTCACTCTTAAAACAAGCATTAGCTTGAAATGGATTACAGATATATAATATGAAACAATATTACAAAAACATCTAGGAGTAAACAGTTGAAATTTTCTACTCTGGATTAGGCAAAGATTTCATAAATATATAATGTCAAAAGCATCATCTATTAACATATGACAAATTGGATTGGATCATAATTAAGAATTTCTGATTTTGGGCAACATTTAAACAGGCACTTTACAAAAGAAGATTACAGATGGCAGATAAGAGCCCAAAAAGATGCTCGATAAAACAGAATGAATAACTGATGCATGCAGTAATGTGGACAAAACTAATTATGCTGCATGGAAGAAGACAAAAAAAATTATATGGAAGGAAAAAAAAAACTGCATGATTCCATTTAAATGAAATTCTGAGAAATGCAACCCCATCTGCAGGACTGGAAAGCAGACTGGTGACAGTTAGGGTGGGATGGAGGGAGGATGTGGTTCGGCAGCTTCTGGTGTGCAGACCGCTGCCTCTCAGGCTGGATTTTGTCCTTCTTGAATTGAAATGTGCAAGTATCTAAATATCATTCAAGGGCTGGAGAAGGGATTGAGAGTAAGTTGTGAGATGTCCTTGTGCGGCCACTGCTGCAGTTGAAGGGGCTGCTTTTGCTGGCAGACAGTCCATGGGGACTTGGGCTTTGCCTTTTTAGCACTGGTTGCTAAGGACATTCATGAACAAGTCTTCATATGGACATAATGCTTTCATTTCCTGGGAGTGGAATGGCAGGATCACATAGTTAAGTGTAGATATAACATTTTAATAACTGCCAGACTGTCTTCCAAAGTGGTGGGCCATTTTATATCCCCACCAGCAGTGTATATAAGCTCCAGTTCTTCCTTGCCAATATTTAGTATGAATAGTAATAATTAGCCATTATAGTGAATGTGTAGTGGTATTTCATTATGTTTTAGCTTGCATGCTCTTAATGGCTAATGAGTCTGAATATTATTTCCTGTGATTATTTGACATTCATGTACTTCTTTGGTGAAGTACCCAAATCTTGGCACATTTTCTTTTCATGGCATTGTTTGTTTTCTAAATATTGTTTTCAGTTTTTAAAAAAATGTATTCTAGATGCAAGTGCTTTATTAGACATATAATTTGCAAATACTTTATCTTAATCTGTGCCCTGTATTTTCCTTTCATTAAGAGTCTCTTCTGGAAGGTGGAAGTTTTAAATTTGATCAAGTCTCAGATTTTTTAACCATATTTCTTATTTCAATATATTTCCAAACACATTTTCATGGAGACCTCTAAAAAATCATGATATGTAAGGCACTGTAAAAGGAACTAAGGAAACTAGAAGGACTAATATCTTTACCTTCAGGAATTTATAGTCAGGTTTGGGCTGGTTGAGGGAGGATGGGTTAATAGAGAATAACACACATTGTGCTGCCTGAGTAAGACAGATGCCTAAGGGCCTATGGCAGCCCACTGCTTAATGCAAAATCAAAAACATTGCATTACTAGAAATAAACAATGGATTGGGTTTTTTAAATTAATCTTGAGATGATAAAATCTTTCTAAGCATAACAGAAATCCTATGAGCCATAAGAAATTGCTAACTTAGGCTACTTTGAAACACTAAGGGTAAAATTCCTTCAAGAGATGAGTATGCAGGGCTTACAAATAAATAAGGAAACAATAGGAAGAATATAGGAACATGTTCAAAATATGGAGATGTATATATAAAAGTACATGCCAAAGTCATTTGAAGATAGTCAACATCACACATAATATTAAAAGTTCATCTTAAATGGAGAGCATATAAATTCCTGCAGCTATCCAATAGAAAAGACCACAAGCCAGAGGACCTCTAATAAATAGGGTAGAGGGAGCTGATTCCAATCTATAGAAATGCAAAACAAGATGTAATAGGAGCAACAACAGAGTTAACACGAATCTGAGCTCAAAAGAAAACATGTACCAGTTAGGGAACTTAACAGAGTGAGTGGAAGCTGAAATGAAAGAGTTTACAGAGAAAGGCATAGAACTTGAGCATGTAGACGTGGGCCTGAAATCCTCAAGTGGAAAGGAGACTGGGCTGCAGTATTTCCCCCACAAACACCTTTACCAGATTCTTGGGCATCTTCTTGAGATTTTTTTTCATTTCTGCACAATAATATGTGTATGAATCATTCCCAACCTGTTGTTTCAAAATACTAGCTTACTTTATTTCCTGTTCTTCACTTTGCTATGGCCACTTAATAAGCTTTCTTCAATTATCTTCTATGCCAGCATCAATAGAGCTAGCACATCCTTTTAATGACTGGCTGCACAGTGTCATCCTGATTGGATATCTAGGTTGTTTCAGGTCCTTTGATGGTGTGGATTTGTTTCTGTTCATCCTGCTCGGAGGTTAATTTGGTTCTGTAATTTCAAAACTCATAGAAACTCTTCTCCTTCTTCTCTCTTCATAACTGCTTCTCAGACATTTCCTCTGGGCTTTCTGCAGAATAATTTTTTGAGCTTCTCATTCTAAACTACTTCATATCTTACATTATCTTTTATATTTTCACCCTTTTCTCTGTGTGTTAATTATGATGATATTCTCAGATCTAATACTTCCAATTACATATATTATCTTCATCTTCATTCTATTATTCAATTTGCTTTAATTTTAAATATACTCATTTTTTTTCATTTTGAACCTCTATTTGGCTCTTTTGCAGATCCACAGTTTTTAAGACCATGTCCTGTCTTTCACTTACAATTTCCATTCTTTGATTTTTTTTTAAATGACAATTAAATATAATTGTGATTTCTTCTTTAATCTCTGGACTATGGTTTTCCTTAGAATGGTTTATTTTCTCAATGGTTTATAATTCAGATTCAAATCTCTTTGTCAATGAGAGTGGTTTTACTGAAAGTCTCGTGCACTCTGTACTGTAGGAGTGTCCGAAAGAAGCTGATCTGTACCACTGGCTTTTGCTGGAAAGTAGTGACTTTCTTCAGTCTCAGATCCCTTTATGTTTTGTTTTTATTTTAATTTCTCTGGGGTATCCATATATGGGTACCACTCTTTCAAAACCAAGCCCCACCAGAAGGAGACTTCTTTTCCAATGTATTTTCTGGGATGCCTTTTTTTTTTTTCTTCTTCTTCTTTTTTTGAGACCTAGAGCATCAGGAATATGAGGGGGTTTGATTTTCATTGTGTAACACTTGACTATTTTAAGATATGCCTGAATTATTTACTTGAGAGCATAATGCACAAGGATTTAAATTTATATCTAATCTCAGCTTCAGAGAATTCTACATGAAAATTAAGTTAGGAAGAAATCTGAGATGAAAGCAACACGACATGGTTTAGTCCAAGGTAAAAGTCCTGTGCAAATGCTAAATATGGAGGAGAAATGAGATTATATATGCTCTTAAACTTTTATTTCTTAATACCACACTATGCAGGTGACTTTTTTTTTCCAATTGTGCACATATATGAATGTTGAATCATAAACTAATCCTATTTCCTGAAAGTCTTCATTTACATGATGGAAAGTAGTAAGGGAAAAAAATCTATTAGCTCGTGCTTTCAGTTTATAAAGTGCCAAGAAGAATTCACTATGACTTCAAAATTGTGAGCTGCTAAGAGATTTGAAATTAAATATCAGTATATTAATAATAAGACTAGCAAATAAAAACCATTATACTAATGCTTCTCTATATGTATTATATATAAGTGTGTGTTGGAATATGACATTATTATTATTATTTATTCTAGATGTAAGATTTTTCAGATTTTTATTTGCTTCACTCAGTATTGTTGGAAACCTAGAAAATGCAGGAATGTGAAGGGTACTACTAGACACGGGCGGGAATGTATAGGAAGTGTTATACGGAGTTGTCATCATAAACGAAGGATAGCTGAGGGGTATCAGGGTTACAAAACACTCCAAGGAATGTAAATCACACTAATGATTAATACTTCGCATGTGAGGTTACAAACAGCAAGGAAGGGTGATAACAGATTCTAGAGTCATTCTTAAAGAAACATTCGTTTGTATTTTTGTTAAGATTTCCACAAATGAGTACATCTATATTGTATACATCTGACTATGAAATGGCCGTGTCCGAGGGTGGGTATTACAGCTTTCTCTCATGGCTGATGCTTCTTTCTATTTGAATTTCTCATGAATGATCTTTTTCCTCTACTTCAGCATTTTGAATTTGTTAAACTGTGTTTCCCAAGATGTTACCTGTGAACTCTCGGCACCAGAATCACCTGGGATGAGATGGAAGCTACAGAGCGACTTTCCCAGGAGACATCACAGAGCTAGCGAATCAGAAGCTCTGGGCTAGAGCCCTGGTCTCCTCAGGGTACAGTAGTCCTCACATGCAAACACATACACCTCCAAACTCTGCACCCTCCAAAACACCAACCTGGCCCAGGAGTGAGAACCTGCATGTCAGAGGCAGGGTGTATCTCGGGCAGGAAAGCCTTCATTTGGAATATTGTAGACACGCTGAGCTCTCTAAAGCTGTTATTAGTATCTCAGTCAGGCATGGTTTTGAAAGCTAGTCTGGGCTACTGGCATCATTAATGACATAATTTATACAAAAATATAAACTCTGTATTCCAAAAGCAAGTTTAAACTTCACACATTAATAATAATATGGCATTTATTGAGGATTTTACATTTGTTATCACTGAATTCTCAAAAGTAAACATGTAACATAGGTGCACTTATAGACATGCTCCAGATGAGGTCACTTCATTTTCATAAATTGAATACTACTAAAATTTTTTACCATTGAAATTCACTTGTGATTGGTGTACCATTTAATAACAGATACCTTGGATCCATAGATTTTGATTAACGGTTGCAAGCTGAGGTTGATTCAGCAGTAAGAAATTTGTATCTTTGCTTCCAGCTATGTGATGACTTGCATGAGCCCAAAACCTGAGCCTATGCTTAATTTTCCCATTGTAAATAATGTTTTTATTATGTTTGTGTAAACAATACAAAAGTTAAGTTTACCATGATGAAACTACAAGTGGAACTATTTACTACTTTCTAGACAGGCATGCTTCATTTAATTGGGCTTCACAGATACTGTGTTTCTTACAAACTGAAAGTTTGTGGCAACTCTGCACCAAACAATACAGTCTATTGGCACCATTTTCCCAACAGCATTTGCGCATTTTGTGTTTCTGTGTCACGTTTGGTAATTTTCACAATATTTCAAGCTTTTTGTTATATTTGTCATGGTGATCTGTGAGATCACAACTCCCTGAAAGCCCAAATGATGGTTAGCATTTTTTAGCAATACAGTATTTTTTTGTTTTTATAGACATAATGTTATTTGCACACTTAACAAGACTACAGTATGGTGTAAACACAACTTTTATATGAACTAGGAAACCAAAATCTCATTTGACTTGCTTTATTGCAATATTTACTTTATTGCAGTGGTCTGGAACCAAAACCATAGTATCATTGAGGTACGCTGGTAATTACTTTATTCTATATTCAATTATTAGTCTAATAAGTCAATTAAATCCTTTGCTTGATTAATCAGACATTATTTTATTTTCCATGCACTAATTTAGACTCATTGTCAAGCAATTCTGAAAATTCCCCTTAACTTTGATATTAAATATTGGTCTTCCAAAGGTTAAGATACAGGAAAATTTTTTTGTATGAGTATCTCTCCATGTTCTTTAATACTGTATTCAAATAAATGTGTTTATTTTGTCCAGAATAGTTTTGACTTAGTTTGCTTAGGTAAGTTTTCTCTTAACTACTTTTAACATGACTGGAGAGAGATATATATATCACATAATATGCAGGAAATCTAATAAACTATTTATCTTACTGAAAATAGCACATGATAGTACCAATTATTCCCACAAAAATTGAATGAAACCAACATTAATTTTTATAATAAAAAAAGGAAAGAAATATATGATTTGACTTCTTAAGTATTTCTCCATCTTACCTGCTGGTTTACAGGAATGTTTATGTTGATTTCTTTAATCTGCAATGATAAATAAATAATAAAAGTGAGAAAAGTAAACACAAGAAAGACATTTTATGAGAATTTACTTAAAGTGAATTCATATATATGATATTCTATGTTGATATCCAAAACTCACTTCATATCAAATATCAATTACTGAAGTTTCTTTTTAAAAATTATGACTATGAAAATTATCAACAATTTCATGCGTAAATATTTTGAAAAAGAATTTTCATCTACTAATTTCCTCATTGAGGAGAAATTAAAAGACTGTGTTTTCATACAATGTTAAATGAAAATCTACCAACAATATAGAGAGTAACTTTTTATAGCTTATTTTCCTGTATGAAATCAAATTATATTCCATTTGTTTTAAGGCTGAGGAGAACAGAGGAAATGGAATATTCAAACCCTAAAGGAAAAAGCATATGTGTTTAAATATTTTTTATTTCATTTACAATCTTTAAAAATTCATTAAAAATATTTATAATATTTTGTACCCCTAATAAAGTGTAACATTTACTTTAAGACTAATGAGTGACATTTCATAAGAACTTAAAATAAATCCTCAGAAAAAGAAAATCCTTTGTATTCAGCCATATGAACAAAGTCGGACCGTTAAATTAAAATGAATATCGGATTTAGAGAAATGACCTTATAATACACAAAGTGTTTGTTCAACAGAATTTTTACTAAATACAACCAATTATTATTTTTCATTGGTTTTCTAGAGAAACTTAAACGTTGCCAACTCTGTATAGTATAATCTAATATCAAACCACAAATAGGTTATTTTCACTTAGAATTTATTTTATTGACTTATTTTTCCTTTTTATAGTTTTACTTCCTTTTGCTTTACTGATAAATGTGAAATAACAGGAAATTTAATGGATATGATGTGTGGAGTTGAAGAATCATCAAATGGCTCATCCGCAAGATTAGACTTACTGTCAAGATTTGTGTTTTCTAAAATAAAAAAGAAAAGAAAATTTGATAAGATTTACGTAATTTCAGTAGGGTCATGTACAAATAACATGTCTTTCTTACATTGCTATAATCATTTCTAAATAGTTTTTGCTCTGAAAAGAAATCAGCCATGAAACCTCTAGAACTACTGTTTCCTTCAGCAAAAAATCAAGGCAGTTTGGATATTTAGACAAAAAAAAGCAGACCCCTAAATATCTGTTATTAACCAATCAAAACATCCATATTGAATACTTCATGGAATTATGTTTTTTGCTAGTTCTTAGGGATTGTTAGAAAAGTTAGAAAATTGTACCAACACGTTATACGGATCCTTGTCTTCAAGCACATATTATCTAGGTTTGCAACTATAATTCTTTAATCTGAAAAAGCAAAAGCCTAAATAATGTATTTTAGAAAAAAATCAGCTGTGTAAATAAGTATTGTATGATATAAAGTAGAGGTTGAGATTGTGAACTACATAGGGATCACAGAAACTTGTTCTACTAATCTAAGTAATGTTTGTGGAATTGACATTCTTTGTGGAATTGACATTCTTTCTCCAATAGCTTACAGAGTCTGAACTGTCCAACTTGGCTGCAGTGTGGAATGGGCTGATGCTCAGGGAAGGAGCTGCAGTGCAGATGCGTAATGACATGGTCAACGTCTGCCGTCAGAGAGACTTAGGTTTGAATTCCAGCTGTACCTATTACTAAATATCCTCGGACAGGTAACTAATTACCCTGTGCCTAATTCCCTTCCTTTGTAAAATGTCAACAATAATATTAGCCACATATATTTGTTGGAAAATGAAATGAAAAAACAAGTGTCATGGAGTTAGAGCTCAGTAAGTGGCAATTATTTATACAAAAGAAGTTTGGGTTTCCTTTGAAGACAATGAGAGTGTTTTAAAGAATGCTGAGCAAAGATGTCTTCCTTTCACTATACTTTGCAAATGCCTCTCTTGTTTTCTTGTCAACTCCAGATGCAGATTTGCATACTCCTATCAAGTGTGTGACAACCATGTGTGAATCAGGCGGGGTGCAGACAATGAGGGTAGAGGTCACAGACTATTAGCAGCCACAACCTCAGTCAACTCCAGGCATGCCCACAGTTAAGTGGGAAAGGAATCAAGGGATGCCTCCTTATATATGAAAATGGTAGAATGTCTTCTTGGTAGAATGTCACTTGGAAACAGAATGCCTACTCTTATATTTCAAAGCATATGCTAGGGAAACTGAATTATAAATGGACACACCTATAGAAAATACTAGGCATAATTTGTTTTCACAATTACTTATTTTGTAGTCATAACACACGATATCAATAAAAGAGCTTAAGAACATAAAAATATTAGAAACAATGACAATGTCTATTTTAAAAAATAAAGTTTTATACCATTATTAAGATTAGGTTTATTTTATCATGTGTGGAAAAATTAAGCTATAAATAATATATTGAATATAATGCATTCTTAATAATGAAATCTACTCATAGAGCAAAATTTAAAACCTATTTATTTTTGGCAACAATCTTAATTCTAAATAATGGAAATTCTAAATTTTCTACATCACTTTTAGACTTCTCTTCAAATAAGAAAAATTAACACTTGTCCCAAAGACATTTTTAATGTTAAACGTCTTAGAAACCAATGTTAATTGTATATTTTCAGAAGCAGTAATTTGTGTTATGAGAAGCTGAAAAATTAATGTAATCTTGAACAAAATAGAGTCAGTGTCTGAGCATGAAGGCTTGTAGAGATGAAAGGACATAATTGCAGTCTACAACACGTCACTGGCTTATGATGATTACTTAAACTATCAATCTTAAGGCTGTGAAGAAAGCAGAATGGTTTAGACTGGGATTGACATCTACAAGAACAGCAAATGACACAAACTACTACCAAGTAAAACAGAGGGGAAAGAAATCCACTTCCAGGCTTTTATCCCAAAAGGGAAAGATAATCTCATAAAGTATATATTCATCTCTACTTGATTTCTTGGAAGAGCACTTCTCACAAGCCTCAAAAGCAGATACTGTCTTGTTTCCAAGTGCCCCGTTATATTATCTCAGGCAGCAGACAAAGCTTCATAATTCCATACCTCTGACCCTGCATCTAAGCCTGCTAATTTGAAACCCGTTTCGCAAACATTGGTTCCAGACTGACTGACTGAGAGCAGTTCCTGTTCAAGCACCCCGTGTGCTCTGGGGTACAGACATGAAGAGTCCATGAGGCCAGCTTTGGCCAATGCCAACATCTGTCAAGACCACTGAGCAGACCAGTCTGAGGAGGAGATCCCATGTTAGCCTTATACAGCTGAGGTAGCTCCCAGACCATGATAAAAATAGATTTTCCTTCTTCCATATGCACGATAATGCCATTATAGTTCTATTACCAAAGTAAACTTTGACACTTACGTTTCCTGCCAGGCTACATTTAAGCTCCAACCATTGTGGAGGTGTTGTGCTGGTGTGTTTGTGACAGCAATTGTTACAGTTTCACCAACCAATGTTCATGCTCCCCAGTTTTCTCCCAGGGGTCAGACATTTTAAATAGTTATTGTTGCTGGAAAGCACAATGACTTAACCTTGGAGATTATGTACCTATGTTGTATCTTTAATTTATTATTTAATTTAATAATAAATTCCTTTAGAAGTTTGCAAACTTCTTATGTCAGCTCTTTGAGGTGGGGTCCTGTCTTTGTGCTCTTCAGTGTATCCTGTTTCCCCAGTGCCCACAATGCCTTTCCTAACACATGTACATGCTAAGCGCTCAAATGTTGAAGGATGTTACATATATTTTACCCACCAATGCAATTATTTGCTCAATATGAATCTGTCCCTTGTAATGGAAACATTCCATATTTTTCATATATAACTTTGAATTATTTGTTGCCAAAACATAACAAATATTTTAACACATTGTTGATTTAAACTAAGAATGTGTAATTAAATTAACACCTACTTGGAATTATAGGATGACACAATCTACACTTCAGAATTTCTAGGAACCCCTCACAACATCTTAATAAAAAACAGAAAGTATACTTGAATCCATACTCATAATAAAATGAAATGATGGAAGAAAGAAAGGAAGGGAAGGAGGGAGGTAGGATTTGAAAAAGAATAAATAAATAGCTGAGGCCAAAGAATTCCAAATAATTTATGTAAATACTCTACCCTCAAAGGTGACTATAGAATTAGAATTTATTTTGCAATCTTAAAAGACATTTACTTCAAAGACAGCACATATTTTTAACTATTTTTATTCATACACCTCTTCACAAATTTAAAGAAACTTCTATGACCTCTTTAGAGAAAGAAAAATATTCAACAATTTGCTTGCATTCCAGAGAATTCCCAAACTTTGGGGAATTTTGGAAATCCCATTCCGTGGAACATTGTAGAGACTTCTAGAAAAGAAGGAAAATGGCACAAGAAATGGAGCTGATTTAACCCTCTCCCACTAGGTAGTGAAATATGCTGTTATTCTCCCTCTCTAGAGAGAGTGACTACAGCGAAAAGAGTCTCAGCTGAGACTGAAACTGGTGCGCACAAGGCAGGAGGCTTGGTATCTCCTAGAAGTTTTGACCCCAAAGTTAATTATGAAATATGACTTGGTTTAGTGACATATATATTTTGAAACACAATGTCTAGAAAGTAACAGAATATTATAATTTTGATCTTTTCTAATTTTTTCCTCCATATCACTTAGCATTATCTAATACTGTTTTGTCTGATTTTTATTTTATTTTGGTATTATGATCTGTTTGCCACCGTCCCCCACCCTCACCAAAAATAAGTTCATGAGGTCAGAGTTCTGTTGTTTATTTAAATACATCACTTCCTGCACCTACAAGATTGCGTAGATCTTAGCAGGTGCTCAATCAGTATTTGTTGAATGAGTGAAAAGACCAGATATCTCAGAACAAAGGGTCAAACTCTTGTATTTGAGTTCTAACTTTGTCTTGAAAGCAACTTACTTCTAAAGATTAGAAAAGATAAATTATTAACTTTGAGTATCTATAGTAAGTCTAATGGCTTCATAACTACAGTTTATACCAAACAAGTCTGATTGTCTATAGAAAGTCTAATGGCTTCAAAAACTAGAGTTTATACCAAATAAGCTGGAAGGAACACCTCATGATTTTGAAAAAAGCAAGTACTCATCTCCGACGAAGAAGAGTTTTTGGATTGAGACCAAAATATGGAGAAAGAGAGTCTGGTTGGTCTGTCCTTCAGAGTGAATGGAGTGTTGAAGTCTCCTAGAATGAATGCATTGCATTCTATTTCCCCTTTTAATTCAGTGAGTATTTGTTTCACATATGTAGTTGCTCCTGTGTTGGGAGCAAAGATATTTATAACGGTTATATCTTCTTGTTGGATTAACCCCTCTATCATTATGTGATGTCCTCATTTGTCTCTTGTGACTTCCTTTGTTTTGAAGTCTATTTTGTCCGATGCAAGTACTGCAACTCCTACTTTTTTCTCTCTATTAATTGCATGAAATATTTTTTTTCATCCCTTCACTTTTAGTCTGTTTATGTCTTTGGGTTTAAAGTGAGTCTCATGTAGGCAGCATATATATGTGTCTTGTTTTTTTATCCACTCAGTGACTCTATGTCTTTTGATTGGTGCATTCAGTCCATTTACTTTTAGGGTGATTATTGATAGGTATGCACTTATTGCCATTGCAGGCTTTAGATTCGTCGTTACCAAAGGTTCAAGGTTAACTTCCTTACTATCTAAGAGTCTAAGTTAACTCATTTAATATGCCATTACAAACACAATCTAAGGGTTCTTTTCTTTTTCTCATCCTTTTTCTTTCTCCTCCCTTCTTTATATATTAGGTAGGTATTATATTCTGTACTCTTTGTCTATCCCTTGATTGACTTCGGGAAGAGTTAATTTTGTATTTGCTTAGTAATTAGCTGTTCTACTTTCTTTACTGTGGTTTTATTACCTCTGGTGACTGCCATTAAACCATAAGAATACTTCCATCTATAGTAGTCTCTCCAAAACAGTGTGTTGAGTTGGTTTGTTGGAGGTAAATTCTCTCAGCTTTTGCTTATCTGGAAATTGTTTAATCCCTCCTTCAAATTTAAATGATAATCTTGCCAGATAATGTAATTATCTTGGTTCCAGGCCCTTCTGCTTCATTGCATTAAATACATCAATACGTCATGCCACTTCCTCCTGGCCTATACGGTTTCTGCTGAGAAGTCTGATGTTATCCTGATGGGCTTTCCTTTGTATGTGATCTTATTTCTCTCTCTGGTTGCTTTTAATAGTCTGTCCTTATCCTTGATTTTTGCCATTTTAATTACTATATGTATTGGTGTTGTCTTCCTTTGTTCCCTTGTCCTGGGAGATCTGGGCACCTCCATGGCCTGAGAGACTATCTCCTTCCCCAGATTGGGGAAGTTTTCACCAGTTACCTCCTCAAAGACACTTTCCATCCCCTTCTCTCTCCTTCCTCTGGTACCCCTATAATGCGAATATTGTTCCTTTTGGATAGGTCGCACTGTTCTCTCAGTATTCTTTCATTCTTAGAGATCCTTTTTCCTCTAAGAGGCTCAGCGTCTTTGTATTCCTCTTCTCTAGTTTCTACTTAAATTTTTTTTTTTGGCAAGAAGAGGGAAATCTTTATTTTGGTTAAAAAAGGTACAGGACAGCAGCCAAGCAACCCCCACCGTGGGCTGAGCAGATTTCCAAGGCTCACCCGGTTTCCTTTAGTTCCTCAGATGATTCTGGGGCTGTCAGAGCCAACTCAGTTCCCTCAGTGCCTGCAGTAAAGTGTACAAGCCTCCTCCTTGCATTCTACCACTGACTTGGAATAAGGACTGTGGGAAGTCAGCATGTTCTAACATCACCCATATCCTCTGAGCTTGTGCCTTTTTCTGCCCATGTGAGTCAAATTTAAACTCTTAATTAATATCTCGGTCCTACTGAGGTGTAAGTCTATTTGTTTAGATTATTAGCAGTGAGGACTAAAGCATCAGAAAATTAAATGTTGGAACTAAATAAGAATATCAGTACCTATGTTTGAAAGTTGATAAAATTAAGCCTGTCAGAAAAATAAATTTACTGTGAAGGGCCACACATTATTTGCCATACGATCCTAAATTCCTTTGAATCCGGATGAACACCATTAAGAAATGTCATTATTTGCACATTCAAATCTTTGATGCCACACTGATCTGTTTAATCAAAACTTCATCACAGTTTGTCTGAGCATGCTGCCTGCCTTTGAAGGGCCAACTGCAAACCTGAATCCATCTAACAGCACGTGGCTTTAAAAGACAATGCACTGTTTTGCTCCCTGTATAATGAGCTTAAAATTACACTGTCCTTTTGAAAATAAAAACCCTTAATTTAAAATATCTTTGCTTCCATGGCTCTATTTCAAATCTACATGAGTCTAGTGCACAGGGAGCTCTGTGTCCTGCTGTTTGTTCATTTGTCTAGAAACCTGTTCAAAAGTATGACTTTTCTTGGTACATATATGTAGCGAACTTAAGACTTGAAATTCTTATTTTTTATATCATGTTCACCAGAGTGGCAATAGGGTGGCCTAAGTAAGATTCCCCATAACAAAAGACAGGTCATCAATACTAACAAACCTTGATTAGTTATTCTGAGTGCACACAACAGAGAACCCTCTCTTGTCACTACCTGTGGAATAGGGCTTTTTACAGACACCTGAGATTGCCCCTTTGAGGTTTGAAATGTGTAAATATATCAGAAGTTTTCTATAAATAGCTCTTAACAGAGGAGTAATGTATTCAAAAACCAAATAAACTAGAGTTGCGATAGCCAAAAGGCTTACAGTATTTTTCACCTTGTCTGACCCTTGAATATAAACTATTAAATGTAACTTCTCTATCCCTTCCCATGTAAGTTGATACAGAAATTCAGTGGGGTTAATCAACCATAACAAATGTTTCCCAAAACACCAATCACGGTTCTGTTCCTTTCTGTGCTATTTCTTCCATCATCTCACCATCCCCAGTGGAAGCTCGTCAACTTTCCAGTTTCTCCCAGACTGCAGTTTAGAGGTTACCTACAATGGAGCGACTTGGGCTGGTTGTTAAAAATTCCAGGGCTCAAGTAAACTGACCAAATTAACATATCTGAGGCTGGGGCTTCAGATCTGCACATTTACTGACATCTAAGCAAATGCCACACTAAAAACTGATAAAATTCTGCCTAGTGCCAAAAAAAAATTTAGAAATCAAGCTCCTCTGAATTCTGCCTGTCTCGTGTGCATGCGCGCACACACACACACACACACACAGTCTTCACATGCTCTTCCAAATGTCCTTGCTACTGAGATTTTACATATATAAATGTTACCATTTATAAGCTTTTAAATATTTGTAATGATTCAGACATAGTTTTTACCTAGATATATACTTGGATATTAACTGGTAGGGATTAACAGAAAAACTGAAAAAACATAGTAGGTGACCTCTGTAGGTATTTATTTGAATTACATTTCATCCTGGGTGGTGCTATGGATCTGTTTCTAATAGTAAAAAAAATTGAGATCATTTGAAAATCTGACAGCATAATTGAGCAATGTCCTCATTTCTTAATGAATAAAATGAATGATTTTTATCAATGCATCCTTGTTTGCATATGGGAAAAATTGTGACATTAGAGAAAAGGAAAGAGAACTCCCCACTTCTTCATGTCTGCATTTTCTCACATTAATTCCATTTATCTGCAGTGAAAGAAAAGCATAGCTTAACATGACATATTGTGAATTGGCCTTATGTTTTGCTTGCACAAAGAGAATAATGACAAATTACATACCTGTAGAATCACGTCTCCAATAAAAAGCAGTCCTGAAAGTTCCACTATAACGACAAGGACAACTGATTATGTATGGGCTACTTTATTCACGCGGGTAAAAGTTTTTTAACTAAATAAAGTCAAAACTGGTTAAGAAAATTAAATGCTTTATAAAAATCACATTTTAAAAGAACAAGTAATGGAACAAAAACAATCACATGATTCAGCACTGATATTGACATACATGCTGAGATATTTCTATTTAAATTCTATGGTTTCAGATCTAATAGTTGCCAACAATCAGTCACTCTTCTGGATGAATGGATAAATTTTCCCATGTACATATGACTTTAAGGTGTCTGTGAAAAAGTTGAGAACTAGACCTTCAATCCAAAACCTATGGAATCAGCTACAAGAACTTTTTAAAACATTATTTGTCTTACTGACTTCAGTCAGTGCAACAGTTGCTTTGCATCTGCAGTTATTCCCTAGATGAAATTTCATGTGATAGGCTGAGTTAAGTTGTACATAAAAACTGAAAAAGATATTTATTTGCAGTTGCCTATATTTGATGTGACTTGTTATCCTTACATTTGTCTACATGTTGGTTTAATGAAACAATTGGAAAGTTATGCAGTTCCTAGTTCACTCACAGTCACATGCTCTTTATTTTTCCTTGTTGCTTTTCTGAGAGAAAAGCCTCCCCCTGGAGTAATAAAGGACACAGATTAAGGAATCAGACTCGGCCACTTACTGCCCGGTCTAGGGGACGCTGGAGCTAGTCGGCCACATGCTCATGTATCATTCTTAAACTTCATCTTATTTTAAAATAATCATGATTTACAAAGGAATGGCTACTATATAATTCTCTTAACACTTTACCTCTTTGCTCCTTGGAGATTTTTGAAATGACAACTGGAATGTTATGTTCGGCTCCCCCCTGAAAAGAAAAAATCATATACTGTACTTTATATCATAACAAAAAAACCCACAAAAAAAACCACTACAGCTAGATATAAGTTAGGAAATAATACAGGTTATGAATAGAATGTTAATGGATAAAGACAGAATTTAAATGAACTTACGAAATCTCTCTACTAAGCAGATAGCACTCTGAAGAAATTTTTCCATCTGGTTAGAATTTCACTTTGACATCCAATAACTAATAGCAATTGATTTTGAAAGTTTTCATTTTTCAAATGAAGCTTGGTCATGCCTTAAATAGGATTTCCCTTCAATGAGCAGCAGTGTTGCCCATTGTAAAAATTCTCGTTTAAGGTTCCAAACACCAGATAATCAAGTATTCCATTAAATGGATTAATCAGATAATCCATTTTCTGGCTAAGTTGCTCTTTGCCAAACACAGACCCCTTTGGATGCTAAGTGACTGGAGGAAACTTTCTCTGCACAAATTGACACAAAAATTGAGAGTGTGCATGTGCATGGTGGGGAAGTGATCATCTGCACTACCTTAATTAGTATTAGATTCCTCTTTGTGAAAAAGCACATACTAAACAATTAACAGAATTAAGTGATTTGGCAAAAATAATGTAGTAGTGCTTTGCTTAACTGACCAAATGAGATATATAAAAAGACAGAAAAACACGTAAGCCACGCATATGTAGAAAGAAAGAAAATAAATCCCTGAAATAATGGCAAACAGTCTGTTTCTATACCACAGAGTTGGGAAGGTTGAAAGCAACAGTTGAAAAATCAAAAAAGTGAATTAAAGATTAAAATGTCATGTAGAAAATAAGTATAGCACTTTCAACACAGGAGAGTTGAAAAGAGGATCTTAATTCCACTGGGGTTTCTCTGTCTTCAGAATAAATAAACTTCCTAAGCCTTTCTATTTCAAGGACAAAATTTATTTTAGAAGGGACTTCTTTTCCATGAATGCCCATCTTTAACACTGAGCTGCCGATACACTTAAATATAAGATCGACAATAGTTGGGAAAAGTAGTGGTGTTCGACTTTTTTTTTTGGCAAGGAGTTCTACTATTTCTGGATTATTAAGAAGAGGCATGATTACAAAATGTTGAAAACTGTTTCACTCTGATTCAAGTTTAAACCCCTTCTCGATGCCCTTTCTTCACTATTTTCCACCAACACAGTATTCACCCACCGCCCAAACTATCCTGTGAGGGGTCTTGGCATCAGCTACATTGGCTCCTGTTTCTACTTTATCTTTTGTTCTGTGTGTCCATAACAAGCACTGATCTTGTCTAAAATGATCTGTCCTCTGGTCAAAGAAATAATGATTTGTGACTGCTGGGGTGGTTGAAATGAGTGAATATTTAGAGCACAGTAAATACTGACTATAAAGGTAGCTATTATTCTAATGCAACATCTTGATAAAAGTTTATGAGTAACATTACATGGCATTAAAGTGGTAAATAAGGTTGGGACTAACCCATTCTAAGACCCTTAGTATTTACTAAGTAAGATTCTGAGTTCCCAATCCCCTGCATTCTGTTCCTCTTTTCCCCATTAAACTTAACAGCTTCTAACCTACTCTTCTCTTTATTCACTTCATACCTTTACTATTTGTGTCCTTTCTCCCTCCCCATCCATAACTAGAATGCACGTTCCACGAGGGCACTGAATGTTTTAGCCATCTGTTTCACACATTGTAGTAACCTCAGTATATAGCGTAAGGTTTTTCTTTTTAAATCTTTGACATGTTTGTTGAATGAATGAGTGAATGTTTAATGAAATCTAAAGCTTCCCAGGCCTAAGATCACTTCATTCATTAAATATGCTGCAGAATGATTCTGAGTAGAAGCTAAGAAAGTAGGTGGTATACAATGAAATCAAATGCCCATGGTCACAGATAGTTTCTAGAGATACTTGGAAACTGGAAAGCATTTCAAGTGCATCTCTAGTTCTTGGGAAAAAAGTCGGTTAATAAGATGAATCATCCACTGATGAAGTTTTAATTTGTATAAGAAAAGGAAACAAACTCATGTAAATATATGTCTAAGACATTCTGGAGCAGAGACTAATGCCCACGCCACTCTTGCCCGTGTGGCTGGCACCAGAGTGCTTTCCTTCAGTTCCTTCAGCTGTTTTTGCTTCTCAGAGCTTTCTCTCCTCTTGTACTACTGAATCCAAAGATTTTCTTATTGCTCTTGATTTTTAATGCAAGTAACCGTGTCAGGCTCTTGGGAAAACTTTCCCTAGGGTCTTTCTGGAGAGAAAAGGCTGTTGAGATAGTAATTTTCAGAGGGTCGACTCAGTAACCCCATTATCCCTCAACAGCTGAGACTTGATGACTATCTTTTAATAACAAGATATAACTGGCTCTTATTTTGCCAACGTTTTCTTTCTATATATAAATTTCTCCTGAAATTTGGATGGTTAGAGTCCAAAGGTGGTCTTTTGGTTTGTGGGGTTTTTTAAATCAGATATTTCAAGCTTTGAGATAATTTTTAAGTTAATATCAGAAAATTACTGTATTAATTACTTAGAGACTAAGTTTTAAGGCAAAACTCAGGAAATAAAGTTAGAACTTAAAATCACAGTACCTTCATTTGTTGGATGAAACGTGAGAGCTGCCCAGCTCCATTAAACTTAATTAGATTTGATTCTGGCTCTAAATGGGGAAATTCAAGACTTTTCAGACAGATATCGAATAATAGGGCTTACCCTGTTTAAAATAGGCTTCCTACTGCACTTGGAATGAAGACCCAAATCCTTAGCAGCCCTCTCTCCTGTGGCCCCGGCCTCCCTCTGCAGCTTCATCCTGATCCTTCATCATTCTGAGCACGAAAGGACATCAGTAAAACTGCCCCCTCGGCCTGGAATGCTTTTTTCCTTTACTCTTAAACCTGGAAAAGTCCTACTCATATTCAGGATTTCAGCAACAGGACCCTTCAACAGAAAATCCTTACTTGGAGTAATTCATTTCTATAGCATGGATCATGGCTATGATTTAGATTTATTTACATCACAATTTGATCAATGTCCTCTTTCCCACTGGAGTGTAAAGGGCCTGAGATCAGGGCTGGGTTTTCTTTTCTCCCCAAACCATCCTTAGGTCAGCCGGGTGCATGGCTTGTGTTCGTGGTTTACAGAAGAAGTGGATTAATTTAGCTTTTCTGATCCAGTATAAAATCAAGATTATGGAAAGTGAGGCAACATTTTATATTGGGTCCCAGAAAATATTAAAACAGACACCATTCAATTTTGTAACAGTTTTTTTTACAAAGCATACTTAATTCATAGCTAGCTTTATAGGAACCAGGATATAAGGTTCTGTCTGAAGTATTTTGAGTAGGACTCTATACAATGATTGCAAAAACCCATCAAATAAACCCAGGACATTTTAAAGTTTTGTGAATCTTGCCAAATAAATCTTTTTAATTTTATATTTCTATTATTCCAATCAATCAATCAATCATATTCTGGGCTCTGGGGGAAAACAGAAAGATACAAAGATCCTACCAATATATATCCATTTAGAGTA
>NW_026644997.1:0-41791 GCF_030020395.1 Manis pentadactyla | reverse complement strand
CTGATTTGATAGCCAAGCTTCTGATATCCTTTAGGGTCCACCTTTTAGCTAATTTCTTATAAGGCTTCCTTGGGACAGAGTCCATGCTTTGTTGGCGTTACCAGCAGCCCCTCTTCTGTAAGACTGAAGTTCAGTCTTGTGTAACCCAAATGTTTGTTGCTTTAACTTTCAACATGAAATAGGAAGGAAAATGTATTTTTGCTTCAGCTCCTCCCTAAATTATCATTGTCCTTTCCTGTCATTTCCATACTGCCATAGCCACCCACTTCCCCAATGACCTCTGCCCAGAAATTCTAGCAGAGGACCCCTTCCTATTCCACTGGCCTCCCTACCATCTGCACAAGTTGGATCAGCTGAAGCCATCCTTCTACTTCATTGCATAGTTCTTTAATCTCCAGACCATCCATCACATTTGGTGGCACATGGATAAATGTCTTTCTGATAAAGAATGCTTTACCATTCAAAAGGAAATACAGCACAGGTGGTAGATTAAAACTGAAGCGTACGTATGAGTTTCCTCAGAGAGAAAACCAGAAGAGCCTACACAAGGGGATGACTTTGGGTGAATTCATTGTCACTGTTTAGTATGGCTCCCCTTCCCTCCCGTTTATGCTTTATCTTTCCAAGTGTCGATATTTTCTCCCCTTGGAATCCTACCCACCACTGACATCCCACAGATTGGAGGAGGCCCAGAGCTGATGAAGTCCCCCCTGGGGAATCTCCTTTGCGATATTCTAATTAGTGTGAGTTGTTCATTGTACTAACAGGGCCAGGAATGAGCACACACATACTTATGTGGGTACACACCTGCCAAAATCAAATATTAATTATCAAAAACAGCATAGTTTAAACCAATATGTCATATGCTAAAGGATCTGATTCATATGTGGATTATGAAATCGAGGTGGATTATAGCCTGCACTTTAATGGAATAAAGTGGAAGAAAGCAGAATAAGATAGAAAAATATCACAGTGTTGCTATGATTACATAGGGAGAGAATGGATAAATTTCCCTGCAAATCAAAAGGAAGGCATATCACATTCACATATGAAAAGACTATATTGTAAAGATGATACTTTTATCAAATTTATGTGATTTCAATTAAATTCCAGTAGAGGTATTTCTTGGTGGACTAGACACAATGTCTCTAAAATATGTTTGGAAAAACACATCCTCAAAAATATCCAAGAACATAGTAAAAATAGATGACAAAGGGATTCCTTCCTTTCTTCCTTCCTCTTATACATATTACTGAATACCTATCAAGTGGTTGAAAAAACCTTGCAATAAACTGCTGTTACAAGGTCAAAATTGGGCACAGATAGGGTCTTTTCCTCATAGAGCATATAATCTAATTTCTTAGGAGACAGTATTGAGAAGAGATTAAGAGTACTGGCTTTCAAAAGGGGGAGAAGAGGGGGGAATAAAAAACGCCTCCAAGAAAGACATAGGGTATCTCACAAGACATCTTGGTCTAAAAAGATTGATGGATATTTCATTCCCCAAGATGAGAGAAAATGTAGAGATAGTAAGTGAACATGGGCTTTGGAGTTAAACTTACCTGTGTTTGAATCCCATCTCTGCCGTTAGTATCTTTCTTACTAGCTAGTTAGCTTCAGCAAATGAATATGCTCCTCTGAGCCTCAGTTTCTTTTTCTCCAACATAAGTTTCAGAGTGGTATGAGCCTCACGGGATGAGGAATAAGTGTGATGAGGAACGTAAACTGCATGGCCAGGTACTGGCTGAAAGAAAAGGATGGAGGAGTGTGTAGAGCCCTAGGTAAGTGGATGTGGAGAGAAAGATAAAAAAAACAGAGAGGTAGGTGATCTTCCAGAATTATAAGACAAAGGGAAGAAAGTGGAGCTAGTTCATCCCGAATCTTCCCAACTCAGTAAAGAAGAGGTGAAGGTTTCCACTCCAAGGAATGTAGAAGAGGTGTGGTCAGATAGTGGAAAATTGGGTTTAAAAAAGGAGATGATATACGGGGATGAGCAGCCAGGGCAGAAACATGACATGACTCTCAGGAGTCCAGGGGGCTTGGGTGAGTCACGATGAAGCAGGATTACAGAGTCCACTGTGTGGAATTTGTCCCTTTTTTTGCTCCACAACCAAGGTCTGGAACCGGAAAACAGGAAGTGAGTTTGTCCCAGCTTGAAAGAAAGCGGGAAGAATACAGGGTAGGATGTCAAGAGAGTAGGGTCACATCAAGGAGCTAAATATAAATGTCTGACTACAGGACCCAGGCTGGGAATGCACGACAAGGCAGCACAAGTATTAACTACTCCAGGAGGGCTGAACGTCTGTGAGAGAAATTTTCAGATAACAGCACACTTTCAGGGTTGCCTACATTAAGGTGTCGTAGAAGAAAACGAGAGAGACTAGGAGGCTTATGTATGCAGAGACCATTGGCTGCAGTGGTGGAGGTTCCCAAGCTCATGTCAAAGACAGAAGAGGTAAGTCCTCTGAGGAGCTTCAGGCCCAGAGGAGACCTGGAAGATTATCAGCCCTCAATCAAGCAAGCAAGTTCATTAGGTCATCTGGAATATGGTTGGTAATTAATCTGTTTTGCAAATGTTATTAGATATTGAAGATGCCAGTCCTCATTCTCCTGATCTACAATCAGAAACCACAAGCACAGAACCTCCAGGTCTGTCCCTGCCCACTGGAAACTAAAACATCAGAGGGGGTGGTTTGAGAGAGATCAAACTAGGGAACACACATGGGAGCAAGTTCATGCCAAGCAAGCAGTCACTCAGCTGAGCAAGGAGCCTGCTCCCCTTCTCAAAGTGGCCCTGGCACAGACGTCAGAGAAGAGCAATTTGGCTCAAGGCTCGGTGTGACCTCAGGGTGCAGCCGACGCACATTTCACAGCGACTTTATCCAGGTGACCTCTCCTCAGCTCTGTCCTTAGCCCAAGCCAGTGAGAGGGTCTCTCTGGCCTTCTCCTCTACCAGCGGGTTTCCCCAGAGGCTCTTTTTCCACCAACACCTTCATTTCCTCTGCACAAAGTAGAGAAAACGTCCCTGCTAATACAGTTCTCCCTTTCTCCGCATGCCCACCAGCTGCGATTTGGAGAAGAAACAGAATATGTAAAGTAACGTGTGAAGAAGTTGAGGAAATGACTTAGAAAATATCTTCTCTCGGGGCCTAAATATTTCCATCCCTCCTAAAGAGAGTTTGGCTAAAGAAATCAGCAATTTAATATAAATTCTTTACTTATATTAATATCTATTGATCCTTGCAATATCTTATGAAGTTCATGCTTTTTCTGAGGCTTACAATTCTAAGAGATGATGAACCTAGAATTTGAACTCAGATCTCTCTGACTCATAAAAATTATAAAAATCATAAAAATTAGATCTAAATCTATAACTATTGTAAATTATGAAAATCATAAAAATTAAAACTATGTCTAAATCTAGGTCTAGGTCTTGATTCTTACATCAGGGTGATGCCGGGGTTCTTGTTCACGAAGCCGAAGAATGAGCTTCACAAACACCCAAGGTAGGAGAGGAAAGTACGGGCTTTTATTTAGAAATAAAGTGAGAGACTAGAGCTCCTGGCTCACACCAGGGGGGGACAAGAGAGCCCGTAGTGGTGTGTTGTCTAGGGGTTTTATAGGCAATTGAGGATCTTTCCAGAACATAAAAAAAAAGACTTAGGGGTGTGGACTTGCATCACCTGCCCTGTCCTCCAGGTGGGCTGGGTCATAGTCTGATTGCTGGGGTTAACAGCAGAGTCAAGGGTTATGCTGATACCCTTGCAGAACACTCAAACATTCCAGGCCAAGTTGCCCCCGGTCTTTTGACCTTTAACTGATCTCACTGAAGATGTCTATGTTCTTAGGTATCTTCCCCTAGAGAATTAGTGTGACCTTGACTTTGCATCATGCTTAACAGAGTTTCAATGGGGACTTCTTTGCCCATTGTTACATTGCTCTGACAGTAAATATTCCGCCCTGCTTTTCCCAGAGGCCCTCACCCTACTCTGACTACACCCACGGTCCCTCTCAAGGGGAGGTATACATACTTGTTATGACCCAAAACCAACAATTCCAATTTCAACCCACTCTTTGTACTTGAGCACATGTAACTGGGCCTGGAAGAAGAAACTAGTGAGGAAATGAAGGACTTCAGTGTGGGAGAAACTGGTCCATCCCAGGGCATCAGACAACTTGCATTATAGGCATCAGATACATGACATATCCTGATTGTGCAGGACAGTCCTGAGTTCATACCTGTTTTCTCAGAATTCTTACAAATTCTTAGTGTTCATATTCACTAACATGAATATCCCAGTTTAGATGATACATTGAAGGGAGAAGCGATCTGTGGGTAGAATGCCTGGGGTCAGCCCTGGGGAGAGACCTGAACCTAACTCCCCCTCCGAGGCAGCACTGGGGCTGTGGAATGGCTGCTGCCAGGGAAGAAAGGCTCCTGTCCCTGGTTTACTCTCCCTCTTCAGAGCAGAAGGGCCACTCAGGTCTGAATCCGTGGAGACCAGGCCAAGTTCATGGGAATGGCACCACGTCACTGCGGTGGGCTTGCTCCTGTTTGGAAAGCCAGCTGTGAAATATTTTAGGAATAAACTCTCTAGAGCGTTTCCACAGGCCTCACCAAAGCAGAACGTCAGATGAGATCAAATGGCTGCCGTCCCGGGGTGGGTGCGTGAGGTGGGAGGGGGTGACCCTCCTTTTCCCGCTATCCTCCACTTTGGCACATACTGTTTTGTCAGGTAAGCAAACTTACACGTCTTGGGAGAGAAGCATCTGGTTTTCTTTTACTTGTAGGAAAAAAGGAGAGTCTGGGTGTGTGACTGGGTGGGAAATGCTTTGTTGAAACATAGGCCTTTGGGCTCAATATGCTAACCGGGTATCAATTGGGTATCACTCTCGGAAAAAGAGTTACTCTGGAAAACCCTCCAACATTTGAAACTAAATGCCATGCTTTACATATGCATTGTCAAGAAAAAGCAAAAGGGCAATTCAAAATTATTTTGAGCATAAAGAAAATCAAACAAAATGAGCAAAAGTTTATATTTAAAGAAGTATTGTTACCCCTTTGCCTTTCCTTCAGATCCCACATCATCTTGTATGTGACCAGTCTCACTGGTTTCTACCCTTCGGTGTTTCTTTTCGCTCAAATACATGCACATTTTGTTAGTCCTCCTACTTTCTAGCATCAAAGATAGAATGCTATAGGTACCTGGTTGCATTTTGCTTTTCCCAGTTTATAAATATCCTGAAAATCAGCACATACCAGTTCACAGAGACCTTCCTCATTCTTTTCTACAACTGCATAAACTTCATTGGGTTGTGTTCATTCAAACAGTCTTCTATGTAGGGGCATTTAGTTTGTTTCCAATATTTTACGATTACAGTGAGGCAATAAAAAAGTTTAGGCATATGCATTTTTAGATTGTTGGAGGTGTATTTTCAGAAAACATTCCTTGAATTGTGATTCATAAGTCAAATGTAAATGCAAATGTAGTTTTGTTCAGTGTTGCCAAATTTCACTCCATGAAGTTTGTTCCAATTTAAGTGTCTCTTTCTTGATAGTTAATCTGATAGGTGGGAAATGGTACTTCAGTATAGTTTTGATTAACATTTTTCTTATAATGAGGTTGAATATCTTTTACAGATTTAAGGACCATTTCTGTAACTTTGGAGTGTGCGTGAATGTGTGTATATGTGTGTGTGTGTGAATTGTATATGCATGTATATTGCCCATTCAGCAACTGGCTTTGTATTTTTCCCTCAGTTTTAAGTATTCTTTATATATTAGTCCTTTAACTGCGACATGGGCTGCAAATATTTTCTTCTAGTTTATCAGATACCTTTTTAGTGTATGTTTACATTTTGCCATGAAGAAGTTACTTTTATTCTTATGCAATAAAATGTGTCAGTCCTTGCCGTAATTGTACTGAAATTAATGAGTCATTGTCAGAAAGTCTTTCTTACATTAAGATTAAAAATGAATTCAGTTGTGTTATATTTTAATCTTTGTATGGTTTTATTTTTATGTTCAGATTCGGATCCATTTCACATTTATTCTTATGTGTGGAATACAGTATATATGTGTGAGTTTTTTACTAAATGAAGACCTTTATTTTTCTTTTCTCATAATTATATCCAGCTGCTTTTGTCATTAAAATAGTCTGGCTTTTTAGAATTAGATTGGAACATTCCATCTTTTTTAGTCTCTAAAATAGAGTGTGTATATAACAGATACAGTCTATTCCTGGAATGGTTGATAAGTTTGTTGCTTCCTTGTGGGAAGTTTTTAAAAATATCCTGCAAGCTTTCTCTTCTGACTTTGGAAATTCTAACTTTTGGAACGCTAGAATTCTCTAGGAGACTTTAAATATCATTGAGCAGTGAGAGCTCAGGGAGAGCAGAGTATGATGGGTCTCTTCTTCTTTCATTCTCCCAGACAGCTAGTCCCCCTCTTTCCCCCTGCAGCGCCAGCACCCCTCTCACAGACCGGCTCACTACATCTCTCAGCCTCCCCAGAGCCAACAATCTCCTAACTTTTCTCATCATCACTCCTGCTGTCCTCTTTGGTTCAGCTTCCAGGAAGGAACTAGCCTAATACTTTGTTTTTGATATCATATTTGATTTTTAAAAAATCTTTACAATGCATATACTTATCCCACTTAAAGTAAAGAAAAAACTAAAGCCAATGAAAGTCAAGTAACTTAAAGAAAATAACACAATTTGCGAGTTATATGTACGACTGCAAATGGTTTTTACTCTTTCCTTGGAGGCACAGAAAATTTATGGGTGAAGTCAGAACAGAGAAAATGAAGGAAAGAATAAATAAATGGATAAAGTAGTTAACAGAGGAATGCTATCCATAAATTCTGTTGCTACAAATCATTTCGTATACTGTTGCATACCTGAGTGATTGAATTACGTTTCTCTATTCACTCAGTAACTTCAGTGGGTAAAAGTCATAGTCCTTGAAATATTTCTTTTAATCTCTTGTGTCTGTACTTTATTTGCAGGAATAGTCAAACCACCAGACGTCTCTAAATGGCCTAAGGTAAATTTAAAGTTCTCAGACCTGACTTCAGATTCTAATCTGATCGCTGTGTTGACGCGAGAGACCTGTAACTTCACAGTGGTAGAGGAGAATGAAGTTCTCTATGTGACCTTGGGCAGGTATCTAAACCTCTCCAGGTTATTTACTCCCATGTAGCACAAGCATTATAATAGGAAAATACATCTCTGAGCATAAATAACACCTGTCACTTGTTCAAGGTCACAAAAAGTTAAGCATTAAAATAAATACAGGGTTTATTCCCTGTCTCAGTACAGACCCACGCTCTTAACAACTACATTTCAGCATCTGTTTTCTAGAAGTTCACAACTACATAAATACCTCTACTCACGAACTTCTTATAGTGAATTACTAACACTGGGGCTCCAAGTTTAAATGAAAATTTTGCAATGGGGTTCAAGCCGGGATGTTACAATGCCATGACTTTAAGACACGAGGGGTAGCTGAGGACACAGCAGCCAGAAGAAAGCTTGCCCGACCCAAGCCCAGAGTAGAGGAAATCCTTGAAAAGAAGTCTGTTGATCCTTTGAAGTTATTCCTATGTACTGTATAAATGACAGGCTGGGCATAGATGAGGGAAAATCTATCAATTGGTATTCAAATTATATTTTATGATATTCGCAGCCCCCGTGTAAAATGTATTACCCAGTGGTCCTTTGGGCCTCTCGCAGGTGTACTGGCGTACCCCTATGGGTCTGTGCTGCGGCGTATTTTCAGGGACAATGGCACTCCAGGGGTGCCACCTTGGGGCCTATCAGAGGGGTCATGGCGTACCCCTATGTGTGCGTGCTGCCGGGGAGGCTCCGGGACCTCAGCACTCCAAGGGTGCAGCCTTGGGGGCCAATGGGAGGGGCCCTGGTGGACCCTATGATCTGTTCTGGCGGGGGAGGGGTCTGGCCAGTGGCACTCCAGGGGTGCAGCCTTGCAGTCCCTTGTGAGACTATCAGAGGGGGTCCTGATACACCCTAAGGTCTGTGCTGACAGGGGAGGGGTTGGCCAGCAGCACTCCAGGTGTGCAAACTTGGGGTCTATTGGAGGGGTTCCTGGCGGACCCCTATGGGTCTTCGCTGGTGGGCAGGGGTAGGGCCAGCGGCACTCCAGGGCTTTAGCCTTGCGGGCCAATCGGTGGGAGTCCTGGTGAACCCTGTGGTCTGTGCTGGTGGGGGAGGGGTCGACCCAGCATCACTCCAGGGCTGAAGCCTTGTTTGAGGACCAGAGCGGGTCCTGGCGGACCTCTATGGGACTGTGCTGGTGGGGGAGGGGTGGGCACTGCGGCACTCCAGGTCTGCAGCCTTGTGTTCTATCGGAGGGGGTCCTGGCAGACCCTATGGGTCTGTGCTGGCAGGGGAGGGGTCGGGCCAGCAGCACTCCAGGGCTGCAACCTTGGGGGCCTATCTGAGGGGGTACCCCTATGTGTGCGTGCTGCGGGGGAGGCTCTGGGAGCTCAGCACTCTAAGGGTGCAGCCTTGGGGGCCGATGGGAGCACATACCTGGTGGGATCGCGCCAGTTGCACTCCAGGGGTACAGCCTTGGGGCCTATCGGAGGAGATCCTAGCAGACCCCTATGTGTCTGTGCTGGTGGGGGCTGGGTCGACCCAGCAGCACTCCAGGTGTGCAGCCTTGTGAGCCTATTGGATGGGGGCCTGGTGGACCCTATGGTCTGTGCTGGCGGTGAAGTGGTCAGGGCCAGCGGCTTCCAGGGGTGCCGCCTTGGGGGCCTTTCGGAGGGGGCCCTGGTGGACTCTGTGGTCTGTGCTGGTGGGGAAGGGGTCGGCCCAGCAGCACTCAAGAGCTTCAGCCTTGGGGCCTATTGGAGGGTTCCTGGAGGGTCACTCTGTGTCTGTGCGGGTGGGGGAGAGGCCTCAAGAGTGGCACTCGAGGGGTGCTGCCTTGGGGCCTATCGGAGGGGTTCTGGCATAACCCTATGTTTGTGTGCTGTGGGGGAGGCTCCGGGACAGCAGCACTCCAAAGGTGCAGCCTTGGGGGCCGATGGGAGGGGGCCTGGAGGACCCTATGATGTGAGCTGGTGGTGGAGGGGTCGGGCGAGCCGCACTCCAGGGCTGAAGCCTTGGGGGACTATGGGAGGGGGTCCTAGCGGACCCCTATAGGTCTGTGCTGGTGGGGGACGGGTCGGGCTCCAGCAATCCAGGGGTGCAGCTTTGGGTCCTATCGGAGTGTGTCCTGGGGGATTCTACGGTCTGTGCTGGTTGGGGAGGGCTCAGCCAAACCGGACTGCAGAGCTGCAGCCTTGAGGACAATCAGAGGGGTTCTGGCAGACCCCTATTGGTCTGTGCTGTTGAAGGAGGGGCCAGGACAGCGGCATTCGATGGGTGCCGCCTTTGGGCCTATCGGAGGGGTCATGGCGTACCCCTATGTGTGCATGCTGTGGGGGAGGCTCCAGGACCTCAGCACTCCAAGGGTGCAGCCTTCGGGGCCGATGAGAGGGGACCTGGTGGACCCTATGATCTGTGCTGGTGGGGAAGTGGTTGGGACAGCGGCACTCCAGGGCTGCAGCCTTGGGGCCTATCAGTGGGTTACTGGCAGACCCCTATTGGTCTGTGCTGGTGGCAGAGGGGACGTGCCTGTGACACTCCAGGTCTGCATTACTGGGGGCTTCTCTTAGGGGGATTCTCGAGACCCAACAGTCTGTGCTGGCGGGGAAGGGGTCGCACCATCGGCTATCCAGGTCTGCAGCCTTTTTGGCCTATGGGAGGGGGTCCTGGCCGACCCTACGTTCTGTGATGGCAGGGGAGGGGTCGGGCCAGCGGCACTGCAGGGGTACAGTCTGCGGGCCTATCGGCGTACCCCTATGGGTCTGTGCTACTTGGGGAGAGGTCGGGCCACTGGCACTCCAGGGCTGCAGCCTTGGGGGGCCTCTTGGAGGGGTTCATGGCGGACTCTATGGTCTGTGCTGGTGGGGGAGGTGTTGCGCCAGCGGCACTACGGGGCTGCAGCCTAGGGGGACTATTGGAGGGGACCCTGGAGTACCCCTATGGGTCTGTGCTGGCGGGGGAGGGCCCGGGACAGCAGCACTCCAGGGGTGCAGCCTTGGGGGCTATCGGTGGGGCTCCTGGCGGACCGATGTTCTGTGCTGGTGGGGGAGGTGTTGCGCCAGCGGCACTACGGGGCTGCAGCCTTGTGGGTCTATCGGAGGGGGTCTGGGCAGACCCCTGTGGGTCTGTGGTGGGGGGGAGGGGGAGAGCCAGGGGTACTCCAGGGGTGCAGCCTTAGGGCCTATCAGAGGCTGTCCTGGCGGTCCCTATGATCTGTGCGGGTGGGGGAGAGGTCGCGCCAGCGGCACACGCTGGCTGCAACCTTTGGGGCCTTATTGGAGGGGGTCCTGGCGTACCGCTTTGGGTCTGTGCTGTGGGGGAGGCTTGGGACAGCGGCCCTCCAGAGGTGCGACCTTGGGAGCGGGTTCAAATATATAACATGGTGGTGATCAGCATGGTTTATTCAGAAAGCATCTACTGAAGAGTTCGCCTTAGAACCATCCAACAAACAAATCTGAAACAACTGACTCTAATATGGGGGCTTCCATTTTCATTCCCTTCATGTTCTTGGCCATATTCTCAGGTGAGAAAAGTCACATTCAATGACTTTCCTTTCAGCTCTCAAAGTAAATAATTAGAAATATTGAGTGATTTAGTAATACTTTGTCAGAAATTTTTAAAATGGGAAACATCTGCCACACAGAAAGATGGAAGAAGTAATTTCAGACGACATAAATGTAGACAAGAGGCATAAAACCAGTAACTGGGTGATATAACAATGACTAGTTTGGTGTGGCTTAAGAGAAGCAGGGCAAGGGAAGAGCGAAAGCAAAACATTATAGTGGAAAGAAAACTTGTCTAAAAGGATTATGAAGTCTGTGAATATTCAGGTTCATCTACCTTAAAGGATATGGTTTTGCATAATCATCTAGGACTGTATGGTCATATAGAAAGGGGTTCAAATCCTGCGTATGCAATTTTCTATTTATGTGCTCTTAGACAATAAAACTTACTTTAGCCTGAGTTTTCTCATTTTTTAAAATGGAAACAACAGATTGTTATAGGAACCATGCGTACACTAGCACCAGCCACCATTACTTGAATTCTTCAGTGCTTATCACTCAACATACTTTTCTGTTATTCCTTACCTTAGTACAGTTAGGTTATCTGTTTTTGATATAGAAATTTTCAGCCTGTGATGCAGATTTCTCAAGATAATAAATGGCACAAATAGTATGTTTTTCAGTGTAAGATTACAATAAATGAAACGTAATCCAACATCTCCAAATTATGACCTCCTACTTGACAATTTTTTTCTTATATCTAGTGAAAGGAAATAATGAAAGTAAAGTGCCTATGACCTTTAGCTCCTTGTAGTTGGAACACAAGAAATAGTGCTTCTCTTTTCACTGAAAACATTGTAGTTGTTCCAGATTGTTGAGTGTAGGTGTGATCAGAACCATTCTGCTGGGAAATATCAATCTGTAGTGATATCAAAAATGGATCACGAATGAGAAAAGTTGTACAGAGATGCCATTTAGGGAGTTGTTGAAGTAATAAGAGTTAAGAAATAAAAATATAGAGCTAAGTGATGGGATGGAAAAGGGAGGAGCAAAGAATATATATGTATATATTATATATATTATATATATATATAAAACCATACTCTCTCTGGTGGTAATTTATTCCTTTCTTTAATATATATAATTAATTTCATTCAAATTTTTAGCAAGCAATACAATTTAGACTAAACATAGACCTCAGCCTTCAGATACACAGATTCCACTGCAGAGACAGAATTTGAAACTTTTTCTTAAATACTTGAGGATAAAAGATGAAGTTCTATAAACCACAGGGGTTTTTTTGCATACACACGACGAAAATAGCTATTTCTGTATGTTTTGGATGAAAGGGCGTGCCGTCCGGGGGCGTGGCCACGCAGCCGCCATCCGGCCGGCGCGTTTCACGTCCCGGCGGCGGCGGCGGCGGCCCCTCCTGGACCCGTCGTGGCGCGGCCGGGGACTCCGAGCCTCAGCAGCGAGGTAAGTGCCGCGGTCTGGGGGCCTTCTCGGGCCTCGGAAAGGTCCCTCTGCGTCCCTCCGGCGGGCGCGCGGTCTGGCGCGGAGCGAGGGCGGGGAGCGCGGCTGCGGGCGGGTGTCCCGGGGCGCGCAGGGCGGCGGCGGGAACGCCCCCCTCGGTCTGTAGGCGGCCGCTGCGAGGGGCGTGTGTCTGGCGCCGAGGCCCCGTGCGTTTCTGTGTGGGGGACTTTGGGAAGGTGATTTGGTGTCTCTGTTCGGTGCCCTTGTCTGTACGCGAAGCTCGTGGTGCTTTCCTCCCAAGGTCGTGAGAGCTGTGTTGACTGGAGTCCGTGAGGCGCGCGGTGCCAACAGTTAAACTGCCATTCCGCGTTACCTGCCTTTCCTGGCCGCCGGAAGCGGAGGGCGGGATGGAGACCCGTGGGGAATTCCTCACACACGGCTGCTCTGGCACGAGACAGTACCGGTTTTAACTGTGTGTGTTCGTTGCCGCATGTCTTCTCTCCATTCACACCGAAATTTTAAGAGAAAGCTATTTATGCGTGCTGTATCCAGTTCTCTTTCTCTCTAGTAAATCCAGCTCTAAATCAGGCGTTTGCTCTCATCACCTCCACCATAACGTGTCCATATCCGTAGGCTACCCTTTCTGCGCCTGTCGTCTTTCCAGTTTCCGCTTCTCTTCAAGGGAGTCATAAGTCATCTGAAGACCTAAAGTAATCTGGGAAAGCAAGGGTCAAATGAGGATCTCACAGCTACAGCAAAGGAAGTTTTTTGTTATCTTTGTTCAGTGGGTATGAAGGTGTCTGCCCGTGAGTAAGTCACTGTTCATACATTATGTAGTTGTGTATGACACACTTTCAGTAGCCAGGCAAGCCACACTCAGATAGGAAAGAGTAAGAAACACCCACCTATGATACAGAATAATGCCCGGAGCAAAATGAGGTGAGTGATATTTGTTCTTGTTTTTTAAGGATCTTACACGGGAATCGCAGTTGGTGATGAGGGAAGGGGAAGAGGGCATTCCAGGCAGAGGGACTGGAATAAGCAGAGAAGAGGTGGCAGTAGGAAGCCTCTTGGGAGGTATAGGGATAGGTAACTCTTCATTGATGGGAACTTGTGGGGTGAAGTAGGAAATAAAACCGAAATATGTTATTGCTTTGCTGCTAGGTTTTAAGCCTAGATTTCATTTTAAATATATTGAAAAGGGAAACTGAGAGTATTTAGTATATATTCATAAGCATACATTAAGCTTGTGCTAGTTCCAGAAAACATTTGGTGGACTTTTACCATTAGATTACGTCTGAGGTAGTCTGAGACCTTACCTGGAATGATATCCCTGGGAATTCATGGAAAATACTAGTGAGCTTCCTGTTCAATTCTGAAATTACTCCGAGAGTAGGAGTGATAGTCATTTACCACTCTTCATTTAAGGCTCGCTCTTCTTGCACTTAGTTTCCAGGCCCCTTCAGAACAGTTAAATTTGACCTTCAGGGAGTTTTGACTAATTCTCCTCAGTCTGGGCGAGGTGTCTGTTCTGTGTGCAGCCAGAGTGCTCTCTACTTTGGAAACACTTGTACCTGTTTCTCTGTTTTGTGTATATGTCTCTCCCGTACAACGTAGGTGCTCTGTAAATGTTGCTGGAAGTCTGAATGAATTATACACATCCTACACTGAAGTAAATTTTTTATGTTCTTGTATGAAGGTGGGGGGGGAAGACAGAAAAAAGTGGAGAGGAGGGAAGGTGTTGAAATTGAAAATAAATGAAAGAAAAACTACAAAGGGAAAAAAATATGGATACATTTATAGAAAAACTGAAGAACATGCCAAAGGAAAAAAATAGGACAACCAAGTAGAAAAAAGAAATACAGCAAATATGACATAAACAGCTAATATCATTACTATAAAATTGCTCATGAAAATTAAAGAGAATGTGTCATAGAAAATTGGCAGAAGAATTAACTTCAAGGGAAAAAAATGTATCTGAAAAACAGTTCAAATTCACTGTTATCTTTCAGACCTCTGCATCACTGTTTACTCAGCACTCTCATCTTGTCTAGGTTGTATCTCCCACCGACCCCCAGCTATTTTCCTTGACCCTTCCCTACCTCTAATCTGATCTCTCTAGTGCAGCTGGCATGCTGTCTTCAAAACATCAATCTGATCATGTGACCTCCCCACCCCTTTCTTGAAACCTAGGTGGTAGCTCCGTTGGTTTTGGTGGAGAGCAGTCTAAATAAGGCCAGTCTCTCCCCTTGTGTCGGATATACCACATCCTCCTCAGTCTCTGTGCTTCAGCTGCACTGGCCTTCCTCCACTGTCCAGCACAGCACCCTGTAGATCCTTTCCTCATGGTGTTCCTTTTACCCGAAGCTCTTTTTCCTCTCGTTATTACATTTCATACTTCTACTTTACTTTTCACTTTTTCAGGGAAACCTTTCTTGACTTTCATTTACCCTCTTTATAAGCTCTTGTTGCACCATTTATTTAGCACTTCTGGTCATTGTTCTGTGTGTGTGCGCAAGAGAGATTTCTTAGGCCCTCCTCCTGTCAGTAAATTTTTGCTTACTGATCATATCCTCAGTGCTTATCTGTTAAATGAAAACTTGAGGCATTATTTTTATGATCCTTAGTAGCTCAGTTTTCTTCGTACTGCAGGCTTCCCTAGGAGAGTACTAGCTCTTGGAGTCTTTGTTTCCTAAGAACCCTGGGGCTTTGTTGCAGGCTAATTAAAATGCAAGGCATAGTCAGTGCAACACCAGAGGAGGCCGGCTAGTTGGCTGGCTGAGTGGCAGCCAACTGAGGGTCGGTTCACAGCAGAGTTTACCTTTACGTTTGCTCTCAGCTTTGTAGATCGGACACCTGTTATCAGTGTCACCCCACAAGTATAGGTCATTCTCTCAAAAGAAGTTCACATTGACCATAAGCTTATAGAAGTTTACGTACATGAGAAAGCTGGTTTATTAAGAAATATATGTAATGTAGATAGGAGCGTTCACTTTGTAAAACACATTATTTTCCTTTCCTCTGACTTTCATTAGCTGCTTGACATGTAGAACCACAGAAAGGGTTTTGTTTTAGTTGCATGATTCAGTGTTTAGTTATGACACATCTGGCCCCATTATTGAGTTATTACAGTACAAATTGGATTTCTTAAGTCTCTGAGCAGGGGATCTCTTCTTGGAATCTCCTTGAGTTGGACACTGCCTGCTTTTGCTCTTTGTGGTTCCCTTTTTGTGTCATTGCCTACCGAAGAGGTGATGCAGGTTACATCACCAGGCTAACTGAGGGCATCCGCACGGCTGGGTTCTCGGTGAAGCTTCCCTTCCAGCAGCTGTGCTGTGTGCTCCTGTGTGCAAGTCCTCCCTCCTCCTCCTGCTCTCATAGATTATATTAAATGCATTCTTTTGCTGTTTGGAGGCGCTCAACTTGGGCTTGTCAGTCTTAGTGATGACCTACAAATTTGTCCTTCAGTTTCTGTCTTCATGTTTTTTCCTGTCGTTTTTCTTTCATCAGCACATAGGATATGCCACTGTTTTCTCCCGCTCACTTTATTTCTCTTTCCTTCCTCCCCGCCATCAAAGTCATACTTTTTCACATTTCTGAAAGTAATAGTTATGTGTGCTTTTGGTTGAAGTATCAAAAAAAACCACATTGGACTTCAAACAGTGCATGGCCTTCTGACGATATTGGGTGTTTTAGGCCTGTTTGTTGGCTTTTGGGTTATCTGTCAACCAGCTTCACAGTAGGTGCAAATTCATTGTCAACCTTTTCTATTGGTAGCTAGCAAGCTGTCAGTGGAACAAAAATGTAAATGCTCGGAAGAAACTAAGTGCTTGAGGTGAGTAGGTGGGAGAAAAATAAAACTAACTCCATTTACATAAAGTGAATATACTTATGTTTTTTAATATACTGAGCTTTTCAAATTTTCTTACTGCCTACACCCTGGTACTATAAAAGTCAGTATACTGAAGGCAAAACACTAAAGTCAGTATACATACTGAAAAAAAAAAAGGCTTGGAAAGCATTTTTTGGCATCAGCATGAAACTAAGTGCATGAAACATTCCCTTTGCTTTTAAGAATTCCCTGATGCAGTAGTGGCAACCATAGGACTCCTTACATTGGAACTTTAAAACTGGAGTCTAGTTCTCCCATGATTGGAATGCAGTGCAACTGAGGACCAACTCTGCGATTTATTAGTTAAGTTTGTTTTACAGTGGTTAGCAAATGCTGTATAGTTACCTCATGCACCAGCAGGGTATAACACTTAGAAACATTTGCTAATAAATTTTAATGCATAATTTCTCACTTGTTATTAATTATTGTATGAATGATGTAATTTTCAAAAAGATGTGTCATAAATCCCTATTATGTTGCTTATAAAACGTAGCGATTCTTTTTTACTTAAACCTAGTCTAAATGACTTTTCATTGATACACATAATTTATTAATTGAGATACCTACAATAAAATACACAAATCTTAGTGTACAGCTTGAGGAATTTTGACATGTGTATATATTCATGTCACTGTCACTGAGATCAAGATATCAGACATTCTAACTAATTTTTTCCCCTTTTGTCTATTTCAGTCTCTTCTGTGTGTTTATGGATCTGTTTCTGTTTTGTTTGTTTGTTCATTTGTTTTGTTTTTAGGTTCCACATACAGTATTTGTCTTTGTCTTATTTCACTTAGCTTAATATCCTCTAGGTCCGTCTATGGTGCAAATGGTGAGAGTTCATTCATTTTTATGACTGAGTCCATTATGTACATATGTACCTCATATTCCTTATCCATTTGTCTGATGATAGACACTTACATTGCTTTCATATTTTGGCTGTTGTAAATGACACTGCAGTGAAACATAGGGGTGCATATGTCTTTTTGAATTAGTGATTTTTGTTTTCTTCAGGTTAAATTCCCGCAAGTGGAATTACTAGATTGTATGGTATTTTTCATTTTTTGAGAAACCTCCATACTGCTTTCCATGGTGGCTGCACTAACTTACATTCTCATCAACAATTTAGAAGTGTTCCCTTTCTCCACATCCTCTCCAATTCTTATTTCTTGTGTTCTTGATATTAATAGCCAGTCTGACTGGTGTGAAGTATCTCATTGTGATTTTGATATGCATTTTCTTGATGATTAGTGATGTTGACTATCTTTTCATGTCTGTTGGCCATCTATATGCCTTCTTAGGAAAAATGTCTATTTGGGTACAGTGCATACTTTTTAATTGGATTACTTGTTTTTTTCTGGAGTTGAGTTGTATGAGTTTTTTAATATATTTTGTTTATTACCCCATATTGGATATATAATTTGCAGATACATTCTCCCATACATTAGGCTGCCTTTGCATTTTGTTGGTGGTTTCCTTTGCTGTGCAGAAGCTTTTTAGTTTGAAGTAGTACTACTTCTTTATTTTTGCCTTTGGTTCCCTTGTCTGGGGAGACACATCCCCCCAAAAATTACTAATGTGAATGTTCAAGAGCTTTCTGCCTATGTTTTCTTCTAGTTCTATAAAAGCTATGTTTTATAGTTTCAGGTTTTATATTTAGGTGTTTAATCCATTTCTTTGTGTTATCATTAATCTACAATTACATGAAGAACATTATGTTTACTAGGCATTCCCCTACCCCAAGTCCCTCCCACAAACCCCATTACAGTCACTGTCCATCAGCATAGGAAGATGTTGTAGAATCACTACTTGTCTTCTCTGTGTTGCACAGCCCTCCCCTTTCCCCCACCCCCCACATTATACATGCTAATCATAATACCCCCTTTCTTCTTCCCTGCCCTTATCTCTCCCGACCCTCCCATTCTCCCAGTCTCTTACCCTTTGGTAACTGTTAGTCCATTCTTGGGTTCTGTAATTCTGCTGCTGTTTTGTTCCTTCAGTTTTTCTTTTGTCCTTACACTCCACATATGAGTGAGATCATTTGGTACTTGTCTTTCTCCGCCTGGCTTATTTCACTGACCATAATTCCCTCTAGCTCCATCCGTGTTGTTGCGAATGGTGAGATATCTTTTTTTCTTAGGGCTGCGTAATATTCCATTGTGTATATGTACCACATCTTCTTTATCCAATCATGTACTGATGGACATTTAGGTTGCTTCCATATCTTGGCTATTGTAAATAGTGCAGCGATAAACATAGGGGTGCATCTGTCTTTTTCAAACTGGAGTGCTGCATTCTTAGGGTAAATTCCTAGAAGTGGAATTCCTGGGTCAAATGGTATTTCTATTTTGAGCATTTTGAGGAACCTCCATACTGCTTTCCATAATGGTTGAACTAATTTACATTCCGACCAACAGTGTAGGAGGGTTCCCCTTTCTCCACAACCTCGCCAACATTTGTTGTTGTTTGTCTTTTGGATGTTAGCCATCCTTACTGTTGTGAGATGATATCTCATTGTGGTTTTAATTTGCATTTCTCTGATGAGAAGCGATGTGGAGCATCTTTTCATGTGTCTGTTGGCCATCTGTATTTCTTCTTTGGAGAAGTGTCTATTCAGCTCCTGTACCCATTTTTTAATTGGATTATTTGCTTTTTGTTTGTTGAGGTGTGTGAGCTCTTTATATATTTTGGATGTCAAGCCTTTATCAGATCTGTCATTTATGAATATATTCTCCCATACTGAAGGGTACTTTTTCTTCTATTGATGGTGTCTTTTGCTGTACAGAAGCTTTTCAGCTCGATATAGTCCCACTTGTTCATTTTTGCTTTTGTTTTCCTTGCCCGGGGAGATATGTTCATGAAGAAGTCACTAATGTTTATGTCCAAGAGATTATTGCCAATGTTTTTTTCTAAGAGTTTTATGGTTTCATGACTTACATTCAGGTCTTTGATCAATTTTGAATTTACTTTTGTGTATGGGGTTAGACAGTGATCCAGTTTCATTCTCTTACATGTAGTTGTCCAGTTTTGCCAGCACCATCTGTTGAAGAGACTGTCATTTCCCCATTGTATGTCCATGGCTCCTTTATCGAATATTAATTGACCGTATATGTTTGGGTTAATGTCTGGAGTCTCTAATCTGTTCCACTGGTCTGTGGCTCTGTTCTTGTGCCAGTACCAAATTGTCTTGATTACTATGATTTTGTAGTAGAGCTTGAAGCTGGGGAGTGAGATCCCCCCCACTTTATTCTTCTTACTCAGATTTGCTTTGGCTATTCGGGGTCTTTGGTGTTTCCTTATGAATTTTTGAACTATTTGTTCCAGTTCATTGAAGAATGTTCTTGGTAATTTGATAGGGATTGCATCAAATCTGTATATTGCTTTGGGTAGGATGGCCATTTTGACTATATTAATTCTTCCTAGCCAAGAGCATGGGATGAATTTCCATTTGTTAGTGTCCTCTTTAATTTCTCTTAAGAGTGTCTTATAGTTTTCAGGGTGTGGGTCTTTCACTTCTTTGGTTAGGTTTATTCCTAGGTATTTTATTCTTTTTGATGCAATTGTGAATGGAATTGTTTTCCTGATTTCTCTTTCTGTTGGTTCATTGTTAGTGTATAGGAAAGCCACAGATTTCTGTGTGTTAATTTTGTATCCTGCAATATTGCTGTATTCCAATATCAGTTCTAGTAGTTTTGGAGTGGAGTCTTTAGGGTTTTTTATGTATAATATCATGTCATCTGCAAATAGTGACAGTTTAACTTCTTAACCAATCTGGATTCCTTGTATTTCTTTATTTTGTTTAATTGCCATGGCTAGGACCTCCAGTACTATGTTGAATAACAGTGGGGAGAGTGGGCATCCCTGTCTTGTTCCCGATCGCAGAGGAAAAGCATTCAGCTTCTCGCTGTTCAGTATGATGTTGGCTGTGGGTGTATCATATATGGCTTTTATTATGTTGAGGTACTTGCCGTCTATACCCATTTTGCTGAGAGTTTTTATCATGAATGGATGTTGAATTTTGTCGAATGTTTTTTCAGCATCTATGGAGATGATCATGTGGTTTTTATCCTTCTTTTTGTTGATGTGGTGAATTATTTTAATGGATTTTTGAATGTTGTACCATCCTTGCATTCCTGGGATGAATCCCACTTGGTCTTGGTGTATGATCCTTTTGATATATTTTTGAATTCGGTTTGCTAATATTTTATTGAGTATTTTTGCATCTACGTTCATCAGGGATATTAGTCTGTAATTTTCTTTTTTGTTGGGGTCGTCTTTGCCTGGTTTTGGAATTATGGTGATGTTGGCTTCATAGAATGAGTTTGGGAGTATTCCCTCTTCTTCTATTTTTTGGAAAACTTTAAGGAGAATGGGTATTATGTCTTCTCTGCATGTCTTATAAAATTCCGAGGTTAATCCATCTGGCCCGGGTTTTTTTTTCTTGGGTAGGTTTTTGATTATTGCTTCAATTTCTTTGCTGGTAATTGGTTTGTTTAGATTTTGTGTTTCTTGCTTGGTCAGTCTTGGAAGGTTGTATTTTTCTAGGAAGTTGTCCATTTCTTCTAGGTTTTCCAGCTTCTTAGCATATAGGTTTTCATAGTAGTCTCTAGTAATTCTTTGTATTTCTGTTGGGTCCGTCGTGATGTTTCCTTTCTAGCAACATTTTTGATTCTGTTGGTGTGTGTAGATTCTCTTTTTCTCTTAATAAATCCGGCTAGAGACTTATCTATTTTGTTTATTTTCTCAAAGAACCAGCCCTTGGTTTCATAGATTTTTTCTATTGCTTTATTTTTCTCAATTTTGTTTATTTCTTCTCTGATCTTTATTATGTCCCTCCTTCTGCTGACTTTAGGCCTCATTTGTTCTTCTTTTTCCAATTTTGATAATTGTGACGTTAGACTGTTCATTTGGGTTTGTTCTTCCTTCTTTAAATATGCCTGGATTGCTATATACTTTCCTCTTAAGACTGCTTTTGCTGCATCCCAAAGAAGTTGGGGCTTTGTGTTGCTGTTGTCATTTATTTCCATATATTGCTAGATCTCCATTTTAATTTGGTCGTTGATGCGTTGACTTTTTAGAAGCATGTTGTTAAGCCTCCACGTGTTTGTGAGCCTTTTTGCTTTGTTTGTACAATTTATTTCTAGTTTTATACCTTTGTGGTCTGAAAAGTTGGTTGGTAGAATTTCAATCTTTTTGAATTTACTGAGGCTCTTTTTGTGGCCTAGTATGTCACCTATTCTGGAGAATGTTCCATGTGCCCTTGAGAAGAATGTGTATCCTGTTGCTTTTGGGTGTAGAGTTCTATAGATGTCTATTAGGTCCATCTGTTCTAGTGTGTTGTTCAGTGCCTCTGTATCCTTACTTATTTTCTGTCTGGTGGATCTTTCATTTGGAGTGAATGGTGTGTTGAAGTCTCCTAAAATGAATACATTGCATTCTATTGCCTCCTTTAGTTCTGATAGTATTTGTTTCACATATGCTGGCGCTCCTGTGTTGGGTTCATATGTATTTATAATGGTTATATCCTCTTGATGGACTGAGCCCTTTATCATTATTAGTGTGCTTCTTTATCTCTTGTTACTTTCTGTGTTTTGAAGTCTATTTTGTCTGGTACTAGTACTGCAACACCTGCTTTTTTCTCCCTATTGTTTGCATGAAATATCTTTTTCCATCCCTTGACTTTTAATCTGTGCATGTCTTTGGGTTTGAGGTGAGTCTCTTGTAAGCAGCATAAAGATGCGTCTTGTTTTTTTATCCATTCTATTACTCTGTGTCTTTTGATTGGTGCATTCAGTCCATTTACATTTGGGTGATTATTGATTGGTATGTACTTATCGCCATTTCAGGCTTTAGATTCGTGGTTACCAAAGGTTCCAGATTACTTTCCTTACTATCTAAGAGTCTAACTTAACTCACTTAGTATGCTGTTACAAACACAATCTAAAGGTTCTTTTCTGTTTGTCCTCCTTTTTCTTCCTCCTTCATTCTTTATATATTAGGTATCAAATTCTGTACTTTTTGTCTATCCCTTGATTGACTTTGGGGATAGTCAATTTAATTCTGTATTTGCCTCGCAATCAGCTGCTCCATCCTCCCTACCATGGTTTTACTACCTCTGGTGACAGCTATCCAACCCTAGGAACACTTCTATCTATAGCAGTCCCTCCAAAATTGACTGCAGAGATGGTTTGTGGGAGGTAAACTCTCTTAGCTTTTGCTTCTCTGGAAATTATTTAATCCCTCCTTCAAATTTAAATGATAATCTCACCGGATAAAGTAATCTTGGTTGCAGGCCCTTCTGCTTCATGGCATTAAATACATCATGCCACTCCCTTCTGGCCTGTAAGGTTTCTGCTGAGAAGTCTGATGTTAGCCTGATGGGCTTTCCTTTTTATGTGATCTTATTTCTTCCTCTGGCTGCTTTTAACAGTCTGTCCTTATCCTTGATCTTTCCCATTTTAATTACTATGTGTCTTGGTGTTGTCTTCCTTGGGTCCCTTATATTGGGAGATCTGTGGATCTCCATGGCCTGAGAGACTATCTCCTTCCGCAGCTTGGGGAAGTTTTCAGCAACTTCCTCCTCAAAGACACTTTCTATCCCTTCCTCTCTCTCTTCTTCTTCTGGTATCCCTATAATGCGAATATTGTTCTGCTTGGATTGGTCACACAGTTCTCTCAATATTCTTTCATTCTTAGAGATCCTTTTTTCTCTCTGTGCCTCAGCTTCTTTGTATTCCTCTTCTCTAGTTTCTATTTCATTTATTGGCTCTTCCACCATATCCAACCTGCTTTTAATACCCTCCATCGTGTTCTTCAACTATTGGATCTCCAACCTGAATTCATTCCTGAGTTCTTGGATGTCTTTCCATACCTCCATTAGGATGTTGATGATTTTTATTTTGAACTCGCTTTTGGGAAAAGTCACGAGGTCCATATCATTTAAATCTTTCTCGGGAGTTGTATTAACAATTTTACTCTGGACAAGGTTCCTTTGGTGTTTCATGTTTGTATATGGTGCCCTTTAGTGTCCAGAAGCTCTATTCTGGAACTGCTCAGCCCCTGAAGCAATGTTGGGGGTCGCAGGGGAGTGGTTCTGGTGCCTGGGGGGAGAAAATAGCTGTTCCCTGCCTCCCAGCTGCTGTGCCTGTCTCCACTGCCTGAGTCAGTGGGCCAGGCACACAGGTGTAAGTTTTTGTCCCAGAGCAGCCGGATATGGATCCCTGCTTTCCACAAGGAGCCGGAATCCCAGTCTCCCCAGGAACTCTGTCTGTATTAACATTCCAACCCGGTAGTCATGCGAGTCTCATGAAAGCACCATGAAATGTAGGATTGTGCTCCCAGAGCAGATCTCCGGAGCTAGGTGTTCAGCAGTCCCAAGCCTTCCACTCCCTCCCTTCTCTGTTTCTCTTCCTCCCACCGGTGAGCTGGGGTGGGGGAGGGCCTCGGGTCCCGCGGAGCCACAGCTCTGGTACGTTACCCCGTTCGCTGAGTTCTGCTCTCTTCTCCAGCTGTGTGCAGTCTGACGCCGTCCTCTTTCCTGTTGCTGTCAGTATTAGTTGTGCCAATTAAATTTTCTAATTGTGTACAGTTTTAGGAGGAAGCCTCTGTCTCTCCTCTCACAACGCCATATTTTCACATCTGTCTCTTGATGTATTTTTGAATTTGATTTCCTAATATTTTGTTGAGTATTTTTGTGTCTACGTTCATTGGGGATATTGGTCAGTAGTTTTCTTTTTTGGTGGGGTCTTTGCCTGATTTTGGCATTAGGGTGATGTTGGCTTCATAGAATGAGTTCAGGAGTATTCCCTCCTCTTCTGTTTTTTGGAAAACTTTAAGGAGAATGGGTATTATGTCTTCTCTGTATGTCTGATAAAATTCCGAGGTAAATCCATCTGGCCCGGGGTTTTGTTCTTGGGTAGTTTTTTGATTATTGCTTCAATTTCTTTGCTGGTAATTGGTCTGTTTAGATTTTCTGTTTCTTTCTGGGTCAGTCTTGGAAGGTTGTATTTTTCTAGGAAGTTGTCCATTTCTCCTAGGTTTTCCAGCTTCTTAGCATATAGGTTTTCATAGTATTCTCTAATAATTCTTTGTATTTCTGTGGGGTCCATTGTGATGTTTTCCGTTCTCGTTTCTGATTCTGTTGATGTGTGTTGACTCTCTTTTCCTCTTAATAAGTCTGGCTAGAGGCTTATCTATTTTGTTTATTTTCTCGAAGAACCAGCTCTTGGTTTCATTGATTTTTGCTATAGTTTTATTCTTCTCAATTTTATTTATTTCTTCTCTGATCTTTATTATGTCCCTCCTTCTGCTGACCTTAGGCCTCATTTGTTGTTCTTTTTCCAATTTCGATAATTGTGACATTAGACCATTCATTTGGGATTGTTCTTCCTTCTTTAAATATGCCTGGATTGCTATATACTTTCCTCTTAAGACTGCTTTTGCTGCGTCCCACAGAAGTTGGGGCTTAGTGTTGTTGTTGCCATTTGTTTCCATATATTGCTGGATCTCCATTTTAATTTGGTCGTTGATCCATTGATTATTTAGGAGCATGTTGTTAAGCCTCCATGTGTTTGTGAGCCTTTCGCTTTGTTTATACAATTTATTTCTAGTTTTATACCTTTGTGATCTGAGAAGTTGGTTGGTAGGATTTCAGTCTTTTTGAATTTACTGAGGCTCTTTTTGTGACCTAGTATGTGGTCTATTCTGGAGAATGTTCCATGTGCACTTGAGAAGAATGTGCATTTGGATGTAGAGTTCTATAGATGTCTATTAGTTCCATCTGTTTTAGTGTGTTGTTCGGTGCCTTTGTGTACTTCCTTATTTTCTGTCTGATAGATCTGTCCTTTGGAGTGAGTGGTGTGTTAAAGTCTCTCCAAATGAATGCATTGAATTCTGTTTCCTCCTTTAATTCTGTTAGTATTTGTTTTACATATATTGGTGCTCCTGTATTGGGTGCATATACGTTTATAATGGTTATATCCTCTTGTTGGACTGAGCCCTTTATCATTATGTAATGTCCTTCTTTATCTCTTGTTACTTTCTTTATTTTGAAGTCTATTTTATCTGATACTAGTATTGCCACACCTGCTTTTTTCTCCCTATTGTTTGCATGAAATATCTTTTTCCATCCTTTGACTTTTAATCTGTGCATGTCTTTGGGATTAAGGTGAGTCTCTTGTAAGCAGTATATAGATGGGACTTGCTTTTTTATCCATTCTTTTACTCTGTGTCTTTTGATTGGTGCATTCAGTCCATTTACATTTGGGTGATTATCGATAGGTATGTACTTATTGCCATTGCAGGCTTTAGATTCGTGGTTACCAAAGGTTCAAGGTTGGCTTACTACCTTACTGTCTAACTTAACTCACTTATTGAGCTATTATAAACACAGTCTGATGATTATTTCTCTCCCTTCTTATTTCTCCTCCTCCATTCTTCATATGTTGGATATTTTTTTCTGTGCTCTTTTCAGGACTGCTCCCAACCAGATTAGTCCCTCTAAGATACCCTGTAGAGGTGGTTTGTGGGAGGCCAATTCGCTCAACTTCTGCTTGTCTGGGAATTGTTTAATCCCCCCATCATATTTAAATGATAATTGTGCTGGATACAGTATCCTTGGTTCATGGCCGTTTTGTTTCATTGCATTAAATATATCATGCCATTCTCTTCTGGCCTGTAAGGTTTCTGTTGAGAAGTCTGATGATAGCCTGATGGGTTTTCCTTTGTAGGTGACCTTTTTTCTCTCTCTGGCTTCCTTTAATACTCTGTCCTTGTCGTTGATCTTTGCCATTTTAATTATTATGTGTCTTGGTGTTGTCTTCTTTGGGTCCCATCTCTCGGGAGTTCTGTGTGCCTCCGTAGTCTGAGCAACTATTTCCTCCCCCAGTTTGGGGAAGTTCTCAGCAATTATTTCTTCAAAGACACGTTCTATACCTTTTTCTCTCTTCTTCTTCTTCTGGTACCCCTATAATGCGGATATTGTTCCTTTTGGATTGGTCACGCAGTTCTCTTAATATTGTTTCATTCCTGGAGATACTTTTATCTCTCTCTGTATCAGCTTCTATGCATTCATGTTCTCTGGTTTCTATTCCATCAGTGGCCTCTTGCATCTTATGCATTCTGCTTATAAATCCTTCCAGAGTTTGTTTCACTTCTCTAATCTCCCTCCAGACTTCATACCTTAGCTCTTGCATATTTCTCTGCAGCTCTGTCAGCATGTTTATGATTTTTATTTTGAATTCTTTTTCAGGTAGACTGGTTAGCTCTGCCTCTGCAGCTCCTCTCTCAGGTGTTGTCTGAACTATCTTGGACTGGACTAAATTATTTTGTGTTTTCATGGTGATAGTGGTGGCTGTGGGCAGGTTGTGGGTGTGCCAGTTGGGAGCAGAAAGTCCTTTCCTGCTTGCTGGATGCCTTGCCTTTCTCGTCTACCGGTGTCGGTTACCCGCACTCCTGGAGCAGCCACTGGGTTAATCCCCTAAGCTGCTGTGGGTGGGGTCTCCGTCAGAGCAGCGCAGAGCCCTGTGCGCAGTGGCAGGCATGCAAGGTGCGCTCCTCTGTGATACCAGCGCCCCTACCTGTCAGCTGTGTGCCAGCAGCGGCCTTTTGTTTTAAAATTTTATTTTGGTATCATTAATCTACAGTTACATGAAGGACATTATGTTTACTAGGTTCCCCCCTTCACCAAGTCCCCCCAACATACCCGTTCACAGTCAGTGTCCATCAACATAGTAAGATGCTGGAAAATCACTAATTGACTTCTCTGTGTTGCACAGCCCTCCCCCTGCCCCCATCCCCCACTACACATGTTAATTGTAATGCCTCCTTTCTTTTTTCCTGGCCCTTATCCCTCCCTTCTTACCCATCCTCCCCAGTCCCTTTCCCTTTGGTAACTGTTAGTCCATTCTTGGGTTCTGTGCTTCTGCTGCTGTTTTGTTCCTTCAGTTTTCTTTTATTCTTATACTCCACATATGAGTGAAATTATTTGGTACTTGTCTTTCTCTGCCTGGCTTATTTCACTGAGCATAATACCCTCTAGCCCCATCCATGTTGTTGCAAATGGTAGGATCTGTTTTTTTCTTATAGCTGAGTACTATTCCATTGTGTATATGTGCCACATCTTCTTTATCCATTCATCTACTGATGGACATTTAGGTTGCTTCCATATCTTGGCTATTGTAAATAGTGCAGCAAAAAACATAGGGGTGCATCTGTCTTTTTCAAACTGGAGTGCTGCATTCTTAGGGTAAATTCCTAGAAGTGGAATTCCTGGGTCAAATGGTATTTCTATTTTGAGCATTTTGAGGAACCTCCATACTGCTTTCCATAATGGTTGAACTAATTTACATTCCGACCAACAGTGTAGGAGGGTTCCCCTTTCTCCACAACCTCGCCAACATTTGTTGTTGTTTGTCTTTTGGATGTTAGCCATCCTTACTGTTGTGAGATGATATCTCATTGTGGTTTTAATTTGCATTTCTCTGATGAGAAGCGATGTGGAGCATCTTTTCATGTGTCTGTTGGCCATCTGTATTTCTTCTTTGGAGAAGTGTCTATTCAGCTCCTGTACCCATTTTTTAATTGGATTATTTGCTTTTTGTTTGTTGAGGTGTGTGAGCTCTTTATGTATTTTGGATGTCAACCCTTTATGGGATCTGTCATTTATGAATATATTCTCCCATACTGTAGGATACCTTTTTGTTCTATTGATGGTGTCCTTTGCTGTATAGAAGCTTTTCAGCTTGATATAGTCCCATTTGTTCATTTTTGCTTTTGTTTCCCTTGCCTGGGGAGATATGTTCAAGAAGAAGTCACTCATGTTTATGTCCATGAGATTTTTGCCTATGTTTTTTTCTAAGAGTTTTATGGTTTCACATCTTGCATTGAAGTCTTTGATCCATATCGAATTTACTTTTGTGTATGGGGTTATACAGTGATCCAGTTTCATTTTCTTACATGTAGTTGTCCAGTTTTGCCAGCGCCATCTGTTGAAGAGACTGTCATTTCCACATTGTATGTCCATGGCCCATTTATCGAATATTAGTTGACCATATATGTTTTGGTTAATGTTTGGAGTCTCTGTTCTGTTTCATTGGTCTGTGGCTCTGTTCTTGTGACAGTACCAAAATGTCTTAATTATTGTAGCTTTGTAGTAGAGCTTGAAGTTGGGGAGTGAGATACCCCCCACTTTATTCTTCCTTCTCAGGATTGCTTTAGCTATTCGGGGTCTTTGGTGTTTCCATATGAATTTTTGAACTATTTGTTCTAGTTCATTGAAGAATGCGGTTGGTAGTTTGATAGGGATTGCATCAAATCTGTATATTGCTTTGGGCAGGATGGCCATTTTGATGATATTAATTCTTCCTAGCCAGGAGCATGGGATGAATTTACATTTGTTAGTGACCTCTTTAATTTCTCTTAAGCGTCTTATAGTTTTCAGGGTATATAGGTCTTTCACTTCCTTGGGTAGGTTTATTCCTAGGTATTTTATTCTTTTTGATGCTAGTGTGAATGAAATTGTCTTCCTGATTTGTCTTTCTATTAGTTTATTGTTAGTGTATAAGAAAGCCACACACTTCTATGTGTTAATTTTGTATCCTGCAACTCTGCTGAATTCTGATATTAGCTCTAGTAGTTTCGGAGTGGAGTCTTTAGGGTTTTTTATGTACAATATCATGTCATCTGCAAATAGTGACAGTTTAACTTCTTCTTAACCAATCTGGATTCCTTGTATTTCTTTGTTTTGTCTACTTGCCGTGGCTAGGACCTCCATTACTATGTTGAATAACAGTGGGGAGAGTGGGCATCCCTGTCTTGTTCCCAATCACAGAGGAAAAGCTTTCAGCTTCTTGCTGTTCATTATGATGTCAGCTGTGTGTTTATCATATATGGTCTTTATTATGATGAGGTACTTGCCCTCTATACCCACTTTGTTGAGAGTTTTTATCATGAATGGATGTTGAATTTTGTCAAATGCTTTTTCAGCATCTATGGAGATGATCATGTGGTTTTTGTCTTTCTTTTTGTTGTGGTGGTGGATGATGTTGATGGATTTTTGAATGTTGTACCATCCTTGCATCCCAGGGATGAATCCCACTTGGTCATGGTGTATGATCCTTTTGATGTATTTTTGAATTTGGTTTGCTAATACTTTGTTGAGTATTCTTGCGTCTACGTTCATCAGGGATATTGGTCTGTAGTTTTATTTTTCGGTGGGGTCTTTGCCTTGTTTTGGTATTAGGGTGATGTTGGCTTCATAGAATGAGTTTGGGAGTGTTCCCTCCTCTTCCGTTTTTTGGAAAACTTTAAGGAGAATGGGTATTATGTCTTCTCTATGTCCGATAAAATTCCGAGGTAAATCCATCTGGCCTGGGGTTTTGTTCTTGGGTAGTTTTTTGATTACCGCTTCAATTTCGTTGCTGGTTATTGGTCTGTTTAGATTTTCTGTTTTTTTCTGGGTCAGTCTTGGAAGGTTGTATTTTTCTAGGAAGTTGTCCATTTCTCCTAGGTTTTCCAGCTTGTTAGTATATCGGTTTTCATAGTATTCTCTAATAATTCTTTGTATTTCTGTGGGGTCCGTCATGATTTTTCCGTTCTCGTTTCTGATTCTGTTGATTTGTGTTGACTCTCTTTTCCTCTTAATAAGTCTGGCTAGAGGCTTATCTATTTTGTTTATATTCCTGAAGAACCAGCTCTTGGTTTTATTGATTTTTGCTATTGTTTTATTCTTCTCAATTTTATTTATTTCTTCTCTGATCTTTATTATGACCCTCCGTCTGCTGACCTTAGGCGTCATTTTTTCTTTTTACAATTTCGATAATTGTGACATTAGACCATTCATTTGGGATTGTTCTTCCTTCTTTAAATATGCCGGATTGCTATATACTTTCCTCTTAAGACTGCTTTTGCTGTGTCCCACAGTAGTTGGGGCTTTGTGTTGTTGTTGCCATTTGTTTCCATATATTGTTGGATCTCCATTTTAATTTGGTCATTGATCCATTGATAATTTAGGAGCATGTTGTTAAGCCTCCATGTGTTTGTGAGCCTTTTTGCTTTCTTTGTACGTTTTATTTCTAGTTTTATGCCTTTGTGGTCTGAGAAGTTGGTTGGTAGGATTTCAATCTTTTTGAATTTACTGAGGCTCTTTTTGTGGCCTAGTATGTGGTCTATTCTGGAGAATGTTCCATGTGCACTTGAGAAGAATGTGTATCCTATTGCTTTTGGATGTTCTAGTGTGTCGTTCAGTGCCTCTGTGTCCTTACTTATTTTCTGTCTGGTGGATCTGTCCTTTGGGGTGAGTGGTGTTGTGAAGTCTCCCAAAATGAATGCATTGCATTCTATTTCCTCCTTTAATTCTGTTAGTATTTGTTTCACATATGTTGGTGCTTCTGTATTGGGTGCATATATATTTATAATGGTTATGTCCTCTTGTTGGACTGAGCCCTTTATCATTATGTAATGTCCTTCTTTATCTTTTGTAGACTTCTTTATTTTGAAGTCTATTTTGTCTGGTACTAGTATTGCAACACCTGCTCTTTTTTCTCTAATTTGTTTGCATGAAATATCTTTTCCGTCCCTTGACTTTAAGTCTGTGCATGTCTTTAGGTTTGAGGTGAGTCTCTTGTAAGCAGCATATGGATGTGTCTTGCTTTTTTATCCATTCTGTTACTCTGTGTCTGTAGATTGGTGCATTCAGTCCATTACATTTAGGGTGATTATTGAAAGGCATGTACTGATTGCCATTGCATGCTTAAAGTTTGTGGTTATCAAAGGTTCAAGGTTGGCATCTTTACTATCTTACTGTCTAACTTAACTCGCTTATTGAACTATTATAAACACGGTCTGATGATTCTTTATGTCTCTCCCTTCTTATTCCTACTCCTCCCTTCTTCATGTGTTGGGTGTTTTGTTCTGTGGTCTTTTTCTGAGTGCTCCCATCTAGAGCAGTCCCTGTAAGATAACCTATAGAGGTGGTTTGTGGGAGGCCAATTCCCTCAACTTTTGCTTGTCTGGGAATTGTTTAATCCCTCCTTCATATTTAAATGATAATCGTGCTGGATACAGTATTCTTGGTTCAATGCCCTTCTGTTCATTGCATTAAATATATCATGCCATTCTCTTCTGGCCTGTAAGGTTTCTGTTGAGAAGTCTGATGATAGCCTGATGGGTTTTCCTTTGTAGGTGACCTTTTTTCTCTCTCTGGCTGCCTTTAATACTCTGTCCTTGTCTTTGATCTTTGCTCTTTTAATTATTATGTGTCTTGGTGCTGCCCTCCTTCTATCCCTTGTCGTGGGAGTTCTGTGTACCTCTGTGGTCAGAGAGGCCATTTCGTCCCCTATTTGGGGGAAGTTTTCAGCAATAATTTCTTCAAATAAAGTTTCTATCCCTTTTTCTCTCTCTTCTTCTTCTGGGTCCCCTATAATGTGGATATTGTTTCGTTTTGATTGGTCACACGGTTCTCTAAAAATTCTTTCATTCCTGGAGATTATTTTGTCTCTCTCTTCATCAGCTTCTCTGCGTTCCTGTTCTCTGTTTTCTAGTCCATTAATGGTCTCTTGCATCTCATCCATTCTGCTTTGAAGTCCTTCCAGAGATTGTTTTTTTTCTGTATTCTCCCTCCTTTTTTCTTGCATATTTCTCTACAAGTCCTTCAGCATGGTTATGACTTTTGTTTTGAATTCTTTTTCTGGAAGACTGGTTAAATCTATCTCCCCAGGTTCCTTCTTAGGGGAAGATATAGAAGATGTTGAAGCTGTCTGGGTTAGTCTTGCCTGGATCAAATTTTTTTGCCTTTTCACGTTTGATAGGTGCAATGGTATGCTATTGAAGCGTCTGTCAGCTGGGAGAGCCTAGACTTTTTCCAAATGCTCCTGGCCTTTCTTTACTGGGACTACTGCGACCCCTAGTGGCTTGTGTTCGGCAGTTATGTTTAGACTGGGTCTCTGTATCTTGCCCGGCTGGTATGGATGAAGCTCCCTTGCTGTGGGCGTAGCCAGCCTCAGGCTGCTGCTCTGCTATGGCGGAGCCCCGGAGGGGTAATGGACGGGGGCTGTTTGGCTGTTTACCTCCATGAGGGGTCTCAGCTGTTGCCCAGGGGGTTAGTGCACCCGGAGTTCCCTGGAATTTCCAGCTGCTGGACTATGACCCGGGATGCTTCCGTCCAGCTGTGGGGTCCCTGTCTCTTTAAGAGTTTCAAAAAGCACTCGCTTTTCTTTGTCCCAGGAGTGCTGGCTGCGGGACTGGCTCAAAGGTCTTACTGTCCTGCTTCCCTAGTTTCTGGCACCCCACGCATGCACTGTGTGTGTGTGCTCTGGTGCGGATGGCTAGTGCTGGCTGTTTAGCAGTTCTGGGCTCCCTCTCCCTCCCTGCTCCGACTCCTCTCCTCCAGCCGGGAGCTGGGGTGAGGGGCCTCGTGTCCCACCAGGGTGCTGCTTGTATCTTACCCCTTCCACCAGGTGGTGGGTTCTCGCAGGTGTGGATGTAGTCTGGCTGTTGTCCTGTGTCTTCTGGTATCTCTTTTAGGGATAGTTGTATTTATTGTATTTTCAAAAATATGTATGTATTTGGGAGGAGATTCCTACTGTACTACTCACGCCGCCATCTTCGCCACCAGCGGCCTTTGGGTCTGGTCAGGGCGGCTGTGCGTTTGGCTAGGATTTCGGTCGGCTGCTGGGAGCGCGCCTGCTCCCTCTGGCTCCGCTGCAGGTGCGCATGGCTCTCTCCCGTGTGGGCCTCTACCATGCTCCTCTGGCTCCACTGTCACCGGTGTGCTCGAGCTGCACCCGGGCTGTTTGTTCGCCGCCACTGCGGGCTCACACAATCCCCTCCTGGTCCCCTCTGGTGCCGTTGGCGCAGGCGATCTGCTCCTGGTCCCTTAAGGCACCGTCACCCCCGACACATGCTGCCACTGTACCGCGACTGGGCCGGTGTGTCGGGATCCGCGCCAGTTGGAAGAAAGACTGGCAGGCTGCTTAGTGCCATGAGGGGCTTCAGAGCTGCGCTGCCTCCCCGGGGTTTAGGGCGTCTAAGGTTTCCCGGGATTCCCAGCTGCTAGCTAAGTGTGCCGGGATTACTTCTTCCAGCAGTGTGGTCCCTGTCTCTTTAAGACTTGCAGAAATCACTCACCTTTCTTTTGTCTCAGGGGCACCGGTTGCGGGGACCTGCCCACAGGTGTTGCCTTTCTGTTTCTCTAGTATCCAGCCCCCCGTGTACCTTGTGTCTGCACTCCAGGTGCAGATTTCTAGAGCTGGTTGTTTAGCAGTCCTGGGCTTTCACTCCCTCTCCTTTCGGACTCCTTTCTTCCCGCCGGGTTTTGGGGTGGGGGAGAGTTCAGGTCCCACCTGGCCACAGCTTGTATCTTACCCCCTTCGTGTGATGTTGAGTTCTCACAGATGTAGATGTATCCTGGTTGTTGTTCTGCATCCACTGGTGTCTCTTTTAGGAATAGTTGTATTCATTGTATTTTCATAAATATATATGTTTTGGGGAGGAGAATGCCTCTGAACTACTCATGCCACCATCTTCCCGTGATCCCCTATTTGCCTGTTTTTTAAAGCACATTTTTTGGGTTCTCTTCTGTTTTTACTTTTAAGTTTGGTGTATCTGTGTATCTTTTTTGTACATATAGAAATATAACATTTAAAAATACTGCCCTATAAAGTGTTCCTGTTGTGATTTCTTCCACAGCTTTTATGCGTGGCAAGTCCTCTCCCCCTTGGGAGATCTGATAAATACTCACTCACCAATCACTTTGAAGATATTTACCTTACCAAGCGTTGCCCTCCTAGCGTTCCCCCTACTGTCCTATAGGCACATTTTGACATGAGAATTATGGCCATTAAACGGATTTCATCATGGAGTTCTCAGGATGGTCCTTTAATCCTCAAATATTGACAAGTTGCATTCGAATATTCATAGGGAACTCTGGGTTGTGATTGGTGAGCAGCAGGAGAGGTCTTGTGCCGCAGACCCTACTTCTAAGGCTTCTTACTAGAGAAGAAATGGATTTGTATGGTTTGTTATATATCCTTGGTTTGTTTTATATTAAATCGGTTCACCGTCGCTACCTCAAGCCTCAGCTATGGATCGATGTAGCAGGGACCCGAAATTTGAAAACTTGAGAACCTCCCTTTATCTTTTAGGAACTCCGAAGAGCCTCCTAGGGGAGCGGCGGCGGGTGAGCCTCACCACAGCTGGCCACAAGGGGGAGCCCCGTGCGCCTCTTCCTTCTGCTGATGCTCTAGCGTGCATCTGCTTTCCGCCCCCAGGGGGAGCCCAAGAGATCCTCCCAGAGGATGAAGGGGCCCTTCACCCAGGCTTTTAACGTCCAGGGGATAGAAATAGTGTCTCCTCCTCGTGCCAGATAGTCCGTCCCTCTTCTTTTCATGCTCACTCCTTATCCCTTATCACATCCAAAAAAAGCAGAGGAATGCTCTGTAGTCATTTTTCAGTGAACTGGAGAACAGAACATTTTAAAGATAGATTTTTCTAATAGTCCAGGACATCGAATAGCTTTTCCCACAATATCAATGCTTAAGCCTGAATGCAAGCTGTGTTAATACTTCTAGGAAACCTCAGGGCTAGAAGCTAGAGCCTCATTCCCCTCCCCTGGTGGTGTGTGGCCTAGTGGGGGACGTCAGAGGCCTCCTCTCTAAGCTGTTTTGCCTTGCTTGTTGGTACCAAGGACGATGGTCCTGAAAGTGGGGGATTCCACTGTGAGAGCAGCTATTTGACATTAAGAATGGCCATCATTACATGTGGCTAGTGGGTGACAGAAAGAACTCAAAATTGAGTTTAAAAATGATGCTGGGAATTAACCACTAGGTGGGTGGAGGTATAACAGCAGCTTCCTATTCCATTTTGATGATAAAACACTTAGTAAAGACAAGACTTTGGAAATTATGACTGTCAGTTTACTTTACTTCTGACTGTCCTAAAATCTTTCAAGTAGCTAATAGGCTGTAAGCAAAGGCCCTAGTCTGAGAACACGGAGAACTACTTTAGTGAAATTGCCTGAAGGCCTTCCTATCAATGGAATAAAAGAGGAAGCAGAGAATTTGCTAAGCCCTTTTACCATTATTGTGTCTCACCTCCCTGTTAGGTGCTCTGGCAGAGCCCCTGATTGAGAGAAAGGGAGAAAAGCAGACAGAGTTCTCACAGGGAAGCTCAGAGCTGGGCCAACCCTTGGGTGTAGAGCAGCAGAAGCGTTCAGAGTTTGCTGATTGTAAGCTTTTGTCTGATACTTAAATTTAGAGAGCAAGCAAAGAATTCACAAGAGACTTCCGTGATTGAAGTCCTCGTGCGTATGTATTTGAAGTTGAGTGACACAAGGGTTGACACTACTCTGGGAATTAGGAGAATGGTGTTTTTGTCTTAGCTCTGGCACAACCAGAGCCCCTTTACGTCCCTGGGACTGAGTGTCCTGCTCCATAAAGTGAGTCTCTTGTGCTTCCATGAGAGAGACAGGGACCAGGAACCCAACATGTTTTCCTCTCTACTTCAGCTGCCAGGAAGCTCAAGTCAAATTCAAAGCTGTATTTAAGGAATTCTGCAGGACCCTTGGCTTGTTATCTTGATGTTATTTTTCTTCCTGGTTTTGACCTTCTGTTCTTCTATTTTCTCTAATCTTAGCACTTTATTTCTTTTCATATTTAATATTTTATTGTTCACTTTCTTTTTTACACTGCACTTGTAATCCTTCTGTATAGTGATCATGGTGTAAATCAATAGCAAATGGGAGGGCAGTCATACTAGATGAGTTCCAGCCGCCTTCCCAGTACTGATGGCCTAGGATTCTAAGGGGATGAGTCAGTTCACAGGTCTGAAAGGTATCAGGTTTACATCGCAGGGAGCTCTCCTACTGAGGGCCCTGAAGACTTCGATAAGCCTCTAAGGAGGTGTAACTAGGAAGTCCTCCTACATCCCCGGGATGTGTCTGTAAACAAGCCAGTGCTTTGTGCTGGTTTATAGGAAGACAGCTTTCTTACTGGAGTTTTAGACTTGACCTGTGAGGAATCTGGTAGATTAATATCTGTCTGAGGCAGGGCTCTAATCTGCTGTATCAAGAACTTTAAGGAATTTTGACGTCATACTTGGATTTAAGAAAGTCCATGGGAATGTGAACATGTATCTTGAAAGTGGGGAGAGGCTGGCAGAAGATAAGTGATGCTTCATCCATTTCATCCATATGCTACTCTTGACTTTATTGTACCAAGTAGACCCTCTTAGGGCTTGAATTACTTTATGAGTACTTATATAAAAGTTGCTCATACTCATAAACATCACATAAACTTAAAGACATTCTCCTACACTGAGTAAATGAAAAGCTTTAAAAACAGATTCTAAACATCAATTACTAAGCAGCTGTTTATTTTCAAAATACCTCATTACTTTCCCTAAGGACCCATCCTGGGTTCCCTTAAATGCCCGTATATGACTTGTTTTGATTCCCAAGAGGACCTCTGCTCTGTAAAGCAGAAGAGTTATATAGATGTTCCAGAGTTGATCAGTTGATTAGATACGGTTCTGATTTGTGCCATGAAGGCCAATCATAAGCTGGAAGTATGTATTTCTAAGCCAGTGATAAATGTTTGAGTAATTACGATCTATTCCTGAACATCAAGAAGGTTTGGGGCTATCTGGAATCCATAAAAACTGAACAATTCATTCCTTTACCCTTGTAGGTAAGATTTTATTTATACATGACTTAAAATAGCCTTTGGTTTGAATTTTCGTTAGCCAGATTCTGCTGTTTTAGTACCATCCTATTAGTTTCTTCAAACAAAGTGATGCCATAGTCATTTTTTCAGAAGTCCAGGACACTAGTCGGGGGGGTTCACCTATGCCATACTGGGGTATAATGAAGTCTTAGACCTTAGGACAACAAGGTTTGCTTTCTTTTCCTCAGAGAAGGGTGGTGGGTGGGGGACACCATTGATCTTTCTGTCAGGGATGGATTTGCTTCTGCAGACTTGCTTTCTCGGATCTCCATGCCTTCTCCTCATGAGAGCTCACATTCATTCATGCGTGACTATGCCACTCCTCACCATAACCTCTGAGGTTGGCACTAACACTGCCACCACTTCACAGATGAGAAAATTGAGGGTTGGTGGAGGAAGCGGGTAAGTTGCCCTGGGTTCCATGTTGAATGGAGCCCAGCATGGGGCCGGGTCTGCGGGCTCCAGAGCTCACCTTCTTAACTGCAATCCTACACTGCATGATACAGTGCACAAGCTGGTCAAGCCTGAGTGATAAAGATAGGAACATAGAAACCTAGATAAAGGGCTTGTGCTGCTCTAATCTCAGCCAGTCATGTAGGAATCTAGATCTATAGCTATAGGGGAGTCCTTAGTTGATTATGAGCTATATGGGATAAAGAGAGTCCTTTGCTTGATTTAACTAAGTAATTGGCACCATACTTTTCTCTTTGGGAAGATCTGGCCCAACCATAACTTCTGCTAAGCACTTTTTCTTTTAAAATTTTCAGTCTTTGGCTATCTATAAATGTATCTGTTTTCCTTTTATTTATTTTTAAAAATCTTTTATTAAGGTATGATTGATATACACTCTTATGAAGGTTTCACATGAAAAAGACCCCACCCATACCCTAATGCAGTCACTGTCCATCAGTACAGCAAGATGCCACAGATCCACTATGTGCCTTCTCTGTGCTACACTGTTCTCCCCATGATCCCCCACACCATGTGTACTAAACATAATACCCCTCAATCCCCTTCTCCCTCCCTCCCCATCCGCCCTCCTACACCCCTCCCCTTTGGTAACCACTAGTTCATTCTTGGAGTCTCTGAGTCTGCTGCTAGTTTGTTCCTTCAGTTTTGCTTCATTGTTACACTCTACAAATGAAGAAAATCATTTGGCACTTGTTTTTCTCTGCCGGGCTTATTTCACTGAGCATAATGTCCTCCAGCTCCATCCATGTTGTTGCAAATGGTAGGATTTGTTTCTTTCTTATGGCTGAATAGTACTCCATTTTGTATATGTACCACCTCTTCTTAATCCATTCATCTACTGATGGACACTTAGGTTGCTTCCATATCTTGGCTATTGTAAAAAGTGCTGCGATGAACATAGGAGTGCATATGTCTTTTTGCATCTGCTAAGTTGTTTTCTTTGGGTAAATTCCAAGGAGTGGAATTCCCGGATCAAATGGTATTTCTATTTTTAGTGTTTTAAGGAACCTCCCTATTGCTTTCCACAATGGTTGAACTAGTTTACATTCCCACCAGTAGTGTAGGAGGGTTCCCCTTTCTCCACATCCTTGCCAGCATTTGTTGTTCTTAGTCTTTTCGATGCTGGCCGTTCTAACTGGTATAAGGTGATATCTTATTGTGGTTTAAATTTGCATTTCCATGATGATTAGTGATGTGGAGCATCTTTTCATGTGCCTGTTGGCCATCTGAATTTCTCCTTTGGAGAACTGTCTCTTCATATCCTCTACCCATTTGTTAATCAGGTTATTTGCTTTTTGGGTGTTCAGGGTGTGTAAGTTCTTTATATATTTTGGATGTAAACCCCTTCTCAGATATGTCATTTACAAATATATTCTTCCATACTGTAGGATGCCTTTTTGTTCTGTTGATGGTATCTTTTGCTGTACAGAAATGTAACTGTTTTCTTTACAGTCCTTCTATTGGTGTTGATTTGTCCTGTTTGGGAATGAGAAATTTGTTCTAATGGAAAAAGTTGATAACGTTGAGTGGTCTTCAAGTGTGAAGTTCAGAGAGCTCAAATAAAAAAGTAAAATATGATAGACAGTGTTGGAATTTGAGGGAGCCCATTAAACAGCGCTGCTCTTTCCTGCTTTAGTTTGAATCAGTTGAGAACTCAGGCAAAAGAGGGAGCATGTGGAGACTGTGGTATCCCCTTTATTACAGAGGAAGTGGATCCCAGAGAAGGGGGATCACAATTGCAACAGGTGGGCTTCCTTATGTGGCCTCCACCCTCCCAGTGATGGGCAGCGCTGGCCTGAAGCAGGACATCCCCCCTGCAGGGACTGAGCTCCTCCATGGAAAGCTTAGCACGTGGAGGAAACTCTTCTAGACTAAGAGCGAGGGGCTGCAGTCTCTTCCAAATTCTCTGATCCAGTGAGCCACAACTTTGCTGCAGTATGGAAAGGAGAGAGGGGCTGAGTGTGGCATGGAGGAGGACCCCCCAAAAAGGTGGAGGAGACCTCAGGAAAAGGGAAGAAACATGTGTTAACAAATCAGAAGGAGACTGAAAGCCTTAGCTCCCTCTTTGGGCTTAATTCAATATTTGTATTTAGCACTTATAAATATGTCAGCAGGTAAGTAAATTAACTGCTTTTGTTCTGTTTGAACTTGTAGATTCTTAGCTATCAGAACACCATCTCCTTGAAGTTAAAAAACAAACACTGCGACTAGTTTCTACTCCTTGGAAGAATTTAATTCATCCTTTAATATAAATAAGGCACCATGAAACACCAAGATCCCCACTGCTTTCTGATTCAGAAGACCCCAATTTCCCCACTGAGTTGTCCTCTCCAAGTAAACAAGAGGCCAGAAGATAATTTTTCAGCTCACTTTCTCCTGGAAGCAAAGAGGAAGCGGATGAAGACATAGGCTTGGTCTTGGCTTCTAGACGCTGGCTCTTGGCTGTGGGGCCTTCTCCAAGCACAACTTGCCTCATTGGAAAGTTGAAGATGAATGGGATGAGGAGGATGGGAAGGCACAGGTGATAATAAATAAGGAAATTCACCCCACTTCTGGAAGTGATCCTGACAGAATGGGGGGCTTGGGGCTTCAGTGGGAGACCATGTGGGCAGGCTCATTCTCTGGAGCTCAGTCTGACTCCAGCTCACATGCAAGGCTTCCTACAGGCTTCCATGCCAGCAGAGCCCAGCCTCCCGCTGTGAGTTAGCGCTGTCAGGCAGACTGTCCGTTTTCTAGAACACTCCGAGGCAGGCGAGAGCACCTCTGGAGTAGGATCCTTCTTCAGGCCCCGGTGAGCCTGACACCCCCTGTAAGTGAGCATGGCGTCTAGGAGGCATGGCCAGCTTGAACTCTGGCAGGAGAACCTAGTGCTGGTGCAGGTGCCCTCATTCTTGCTTCCTCCTTGGCCCTCACAAGGGCTACTGAGGTAACACCAAGAGAGGAACTCCCCATGGGCCAGTGATGCCACCAGTGGAGGGAGGGGCTTCCCAACCCCGCTGACCCAGGCTGGAGACGAGGCCAAGGCCCGCGGGCTGGGCCCCGAGGGCTGCCCTATGTGTTCCCAGTCAGCTGGCCCTCTTTTTCAGCTCTATGGGTCCTGGTCATCTATGTGGCTGGCAAGGTTCATCCAGAAAGGGGGGTTCTGTGTGGTGAGGGAGCCCCACTGGAGTGAACAGCTAGGGGCCTACAGATGGAGCCGGGTTTCCACAGTGGCTCTTGTTTCCAGGCATGTCCTGCTCTAGGATTAGGATCCTGAGGAAAACTCTGGGCTGCGGCTTCTCTCACCGCTCAGCTCTGCACTTTGTCTGATCCGGGCATCAGAGGCCAGACTGTGAGCTATATAACTCAGCACCCTGGGTACCAGGCTCTATCCTTTGCCCCAGTCACCCTGTGTCTCTCAGCTTCTGCCTTTAGCACCTGCACCACCACTGGGTTCTCCTGAATTAGAGACATGAAAACATCCATTTGGGTATGATTCTTTTTACATCCCAGGTCAGCCTTTACTTGAATATCATAGAGGATCTACAGGAATGCAGACGGATCCATGTTAAGACCACACACCCTGATTTCCAATAACGCTTGGCCCTAGGCATCTGCAACCAAAGCACTAATAGGGACACATGTGGGGATTTCCAGCCTTCATTCATAGTCCACACAATAGGGGTCCCACTGTGGTTACTATTTTTTATACTATTTGTAGATAGTCTCTAATTCAGTGTCCAGAGTGTTCTGTCACCATCCTGGCCATTCGTGGGGATCCAAAGCAAGCTGTAAGGATTGGTCTCCAAACCCAGACAAAGCCTCACCAGCAGACTCCCATGGCATGAAAGTAATCCAGCTTCTAGCTTGGAATTCTGTTTCCCCTGCACCATAGGGCCTGGCTTCTCTGGGAGCCGAGGCTCCCAGCAAAGCCTGCCATTCTCCCAGGACAGGGCCTGCTGATGCCCCCGAGGTGTGGACGTGGGTCCTGGATCCTGGATGTGCTATTAGACAGCAGCTTTTTGGGGCACGCTGGCATGGTCTGAGGGGATATGTAGGGAATACTCGCTAATGAGTGCTGGTGCATTCTTGAGCAGCTCATAGAACGAGTCCACCATCTTGCAGTAGAGACTTCGCTGCAGGACGAATGGCCGGAAGAGGTTGAGAGGCTGTGCCCTGCGAATGGCCTCGGGCAGTCCCACGGTGTCGGGCACCTTTCGGTTGCCAATAAAGAAGTGATGGAGCTTCTTCTCGAGCAGGCTCTTCTCCAGGAAGCAGAGCAGCTCATGCAGACGCACATCCAGCTGCCCAGCCTTCCAGTCAGTGGCCTGCCGGGAGAGCAGGAGGTGCAACAGGGCTGTTTTCACGTGGTAGCTGCCAAGTCTGCTGGGGCCGGTCAGGCGGCTCTGCTTGGAGAGCAGAAAGGAGGTGATCTGCAAGCAGGTGAGGTGGCAGGGACCTTCAGGCAGCCTCTTTGACATCATCCTAAGGAAGTGTCGCTCGTAGACAGCAAAGGACAAGAGCCAGTCAATGCTGGATGCTGGGGTCCCCCCAGAGGACTCCCTGGGAAGGTGGGAGACAAAGTACAGGTCCGAGTCATCACAGTGGATCACAGGAATCATGTTGAAGGGCATGAA
>NW_026644996.1:0-42231 GCF_030020395.1 Manis pentadactyla | reverse complement strand
ACCCGGGATAAACACTAAGGGGCCAGGGCTGGATATCGTCGGTCCCTCTCCTAAGCAATCTTGGCAAACAATGGGCACCCGCACGCAGAGCCACCTCCTTCCCCAGGATGTCCTGCGAGGAAGTGCATTTGGAGTGCTGCGTACTCACCTTGAGTCCAAGCATGAGGCTGCTGCTCCTGCCAATTCAACTGCTGTTCCCCTAAGGGGCTCACGGGCCCCAATCGGCTCTGCGTCCGCTGTCTTGTTCGTTGGTTTTGAAACCAAACCTAAGTGCAAAGGAAGAATGGGCTGTCAGGCAATGTTTGTCAGCATAGTTATACTGCAGGGAAATCAAACTGTGCTCACACACACACGCACATACGCATGCGGACACGCACAAACTCACACGCCCTCCACCCACACAGAGGAAAGAATGAAGTCCCATAGTTGGCTGTGTGCCCCCAGTGGAAATGTATGAGATTCTAAGGCACTGTACTGAAGGAAGAAGGAAGCTCTCCTGTCCAAACGAGAGCACGTGTGCCATCAGTGAGATTCATTTCTTCCTGGGTCCTCCTCATGCTGTCCAAAGGAAATAGGCCTCTTTGAGAAGACAATTATTGCTTTCCCATGGGCAGAAGGAGCTCATTTACATGCCCTCTGTCTGTGTCATCCTCTTCAACTCTGCCAGTTTCTCTGTCTGTCTCTCTGAGACTCTCTTTCCCCTTGCACCCCTGCCTGTCTCCCACTCTGTGTCCATCTCTCTCCCTCTCTCTTCCTTTCTCGGGGTCCCTGTGTCAGTCTCTGCCAGCCACTACCCAACTCCCGTCTCCCTCACGTGCTTTCTCTTACTCTACACGCCTCATCTTGGTGTGGGCGTGGCCAGTGCCTGATTGCTGTTTCCGGGCCACCGCAGGTGGGCGTGGGCCCTACAAATCCACAACACAGCACACATGGGGTAGCATCCCCGCACAATGCCGGCAGTTGACAGTATGCTGAGCTGCCTGGGAAGTACTCACTCAACCGTTCCCTCTCACTCAGTCCCGCCGCAGACTCTTCTGCATAAAGAGGCACCTAGGTCCCCAATACGTATCTTGGAAACCAGTGTCATTCTCATTAATGATAAACCATGTGTTTGCTTCCTCACTGTGGGTGACAGAAAACCGGTAATGCGTGCTTTTCCTTTCAATAATACCTGTGTGTTTCATGTGGAAAATGGGATTCTTGTTACTCAACTCCTATTGTGGAGGACAGCCAATATCGGGTGTCCTCTTCTAATGTCCCGGGCATTGTGTGCACATGTTACCACTGCTTCCTTCACCACTTAATTCAACCCTGACCACAGAGGCCGGTGACGCCCGCAGAGGTGGCTGCTCGGATGGAATCAGTGGGGGAACTGACAGCACGCCCCTCCCAGCCTCAGCATTCCTTGTATTGTGGTCTCCTCCATGACCATCAGTTCAAGTGGGCCCTGACCTACTGGGTTGCCATGACCAAGGGCTCCCAGGGGACAAGCACTCATTGCTCACATTGTCGGGAAGAGTGTCTGACACATGCAGAAGTGGAGCCTCCAGAGGAGGAAATGTGTCTTCTCCCCTGTATGCCCTAAGATCGAGCACGTGGAAGCCCACGGCTTCCTGGGCTCCGTCACATGTGAATAAAACCTTGGCCTCGGGGCCTTCCTCTAGGACATCGCCTCAACTGATTTGGGGCTCTTCCTTCTTCCTTCCCATTGCATGACCCAACCAGGCCAAACCTTGTCAGCCAGTGACCTGAGCTGAGAGTTCGACTCCAAATGGCTTAGCCTGGATTGTGTCTGCACCTCGACCCACAGAGACAAGGAAAGACAGACTCAAGCCTACCTGCAGCCTGGATTCAGGGACGTCAAGTTGTTGGGCCAGTCGTTCTCTGGTAGTTATGCCAGGGTAGGGGTTCTGTCGGAACACTGCTTTCAGGGCATCCCTTTGACTCGGCTTCAAAACAATCCTCCTTCGTCGGGATCCTCCTGGGACTGGGCCCGATGCACACAAAAGCGTGAATGCATTAGGCGGCTTGCATGTGGATGCAAACCCAAACTGGCAGTGCAAGCCCAGCTCTGCCCTTCATGCACGTCCAGGGACTACAGTACTGACCCATATGAGCCGACCGAATCCCCCACGTGCAGGCAGAGTGAGACACGGGCCGTCCAGCATATACCCATTAGGAGGGAACATAGCCAAAGGCCTGGGGATCTATCATAAGCAGTCCCTATAACTGCATGCAAGGAAGCCTGAGAAGCTATAGAGATAAAGGGATCTTGTTGCGAATAAAAACTGTCACATGTATAAACAAAAGCAAAAGCAAGGGCAAAAGCAAAACCCAAATTCCCGGAAAGCCCGACGTTGGGCTCCAAGTCGAAGGAAACCCCTCGACCTAAGTTAAATAGGAACTATTAAATATGACCGTTCCTGGGCCATTCTCTGCAACTAGAGGGCCAACCTTAAGCCTTCCGATTGGGGAGCCATGGAAGCGCATCAAGGCTCCCAACATCGTCCTTTCTCCTCCCTAGGATAGAGCAGCCCAGCCTCTCTCAATCACCTTGCCCCAAGTTTTCAGTGAAACACAGCCCTGCGCCCAAACCACGGTGGCAATTTCTGTTTTCCCAGATTCCCAGAAAGCCCTCAAGGGGTTTGCCTGATCCCAGGACCGAGCAGACATACCACTTGACGTGCCGATCCAGTCCATGTTGGGAGAGTGGCCCGGATTCCACGGAGGCTGCTGGACAACTGGGCAGAACCAGGAAGGGCAGAACTTTCGGATGCAAAGGATGCCCCAGCCCTGCTCACTTAAATACCTTCCTGCCGTAGCCCTTCATTAAATATTTAAGACCTTGTCTGCTGGGGGGTGGGGATTGTGAGCGCCAAGAGCACGTGACCCGAGCAGACGAGCACACTGACCCGACAGCTGGAAACGGGCAATGGAGACTCCCGTTGCCAGTCCCCTGTCTTGAGAATGGACAAAATTCTTGCCTTCCCTGACCCCCCAAGAAGCTGCCTTGACGTATAAACCCGGCATTGAGACGGTCTGGGCTGACTGCTGACAATCTGACTGAATGCAGGGTAGCAATAAGGCCTCCATGTAAATCTTCGATTCCCAGTGCTGCGGCGTGCCAACATGCTGGATGTGTCTTGGGTCCACCCGAGACAAGTCTCCGCAGGAACGCCCATTGCTGCTCCCTTGGGATCTGAGCAGGCCTGCCTCCTCCTTCCGGGTCTCCTTGCCCGGGTCATGTGGTCGCTGGGGTCACATTACACACGGGAGGGCGCTGAGGATATTCCCAGCACAACCTTGAAGGAGTGCGCTAGTGAAATGTTCAGGTCAAGTGGGATGGCTCCCAGGTTCCTTGGCCAATTTCACAATCCTCGTCCCAGTACCACTGTGCTGTATGGCTGCCTAGTTCCCACACGCAGAGTGTCTTTGCCCTCAGTTACATTCCAGCAACCCCGGTTCCTCAGGACTATGGAAGGCCACGTTAGCTGAAATGGGGAGAGCCTCGCTTCGCTCTCTTCGTGTTGCACACTTCACTCCTCATACCCTGGAATGCATTTCCTTCCATCCTCAAAACAGTTACCTTGCTTTAGGGTCAGGAATTGACCCTCAGCATTTCTATAAGGAGTTTGATATCTTGGTTGATCCCCTGGGTCGTGAGCAGCTGCATTGAATGCTGACCTTGAGACAACGCACATCACGTGGTTGCAAAGAACGCTCAAGCAAGGTCCGCTGACTAAACCCCAAGGGAGGAGGCGAGGCATACTTCCTTTGTGCTTGGACAGCAAAGGAAGCAGGCAATGTCTAGTTGCTTGCCCTTGCCGTGGACAGCATGTAGTCGGGGAAACCCCAGCGATCCTTGAGCTCAGAAAAAAACCCTGGGGAGAGGGGAGAAATTCCTGGTAATGCGGCAAGTACGTTGGAAGTGCCACGCTAGTAGAGTGAGATCTCCCTTTCCTTTCCATATCGAGTGGAGACAAAACAGGGACTGGAAGTGCCGACGTGCAATCCTTTAAGAGAGAACACCAGACTATCAGACTACTGACAGTGGATGTGTTGCGGGTACTGGGAAGCAGGCGTTGGCAGGCAAATGCTACCTGTCCCAGATTTCAATTGAGTTTACGGTTCTAGAAGGAAAGAGAAAGGAAAGGGAGGTGAAAGGAGGAAAGGAGGAAAGGCAGAGAGATGGAAAGAAGAGAGGAAGAACGGCTGAAAAACCAAAAAGGAAGAAGGAGCGAAAGGAAAAGGAAAGTCAAAAAGGTAAGCGAGGAAGGAAGTAGGAAGGAAGGAAAGAAGGAAAGAAACGAAGAAGCCGACGGAGAAACAAGCTATGCTAAGAACTCCAGAAGAAAAACCGAAGACCTCGTGTATGTTTTCCCCACCCACGCCTGTGAAATTCGAGCCTGTGTATTCAGACGCAGACAATGGGGCTGAAAGAGAAATGATTCTGGATGGGACTGACGATAGCAGGAATTGAAGGCAAGCCTTTAGGAACCAAGAGCGCCAGGTGTGTCTCTGCGTGCGTGCGTGCGTTCGTGCCTGCGCACCTGGGGGTGTCTGTGAGTGAGAAAGTTTGGGTACCAACGTGGCTTCGCCCAAAGGTAAAATGGTTAGTTTCAATGAAGGGAATGCCTGGGGAAGCACCCCTTGCGTTTGGGCAGCTAGAGAGATGTTCTCTCCCGAAGGTGGGTCCCACGTACGGCACATTCCGAGAAAGCATCAAATCTGTAACCCTTCCGTGAGCGAGGTGGCCATTTTTTGGCTCCAGGGGACAAACAGCCATCCTGGGGGCTGGGGTTGGGTTTCTTGTTTTCATGCTGCACTCAAGGTGATCGCCAGGTGGCGCCCTTGGCTGCGTCTGCCGGGGAGCTGAAGCTGCGTGCCCCTCCCAGGATTCTCTGTTGAAGAGCTCTGGATCCAGAGTCCCAGGTTCCAGGCCCGGGAGGTCGCAGAGCAGTGCCGCCATGTTGCTGAGTCACGGCGCCGCTTCCGGGTGGGTGCGGCTGTCCTGGCCTGCAATGGCCGCTGGAGCCGCAGTCTAGGGGACTCCGGCCTCAAACACGTGAGCACCCACAGGCCCGCCGGCTCCCGTTCTGACTCCTCCTCAGGCTGTCATTGTTGCTGAGGGTGGCGGCTCTGGTTTGGACAGCAGCCAGGGCCTCCTGACAGTCCCCAGATGTGATTCCCAAAGGACACCCATGGACAAGGCAGGCTCCAGGTCCCAACCGCAGGCTCTGAGAGTCATCTGGGGTGGCCTGCATCGGACCTGCGTTGCGGTTGGGGTCAGTGTTGGATCCCCAGCTCTCAGCTCTCTCCACGGTCTCTGAAAGTCCCAACCCCAGGGGACCTGAAGGTAGATGTCCAAAAGCCCGAGGCACATGTCGGCCCATCTTATTTGGAGGGTGTTCCTTTGCACAAGGCACTTCCCTTCCCAAAGAGAAGGTCTCTGCTCTCCCGCGGCCGACTCTTGTCTCAGAAGACCAACTGCACCTGAAACAGACCCTTGCCCTCTGCCTGCAGAAACTATTCATAGGTCGCTACTTGCAGAGATATGCTGGAAGAGAAGCCCAGGGTGGGAGCGATGAGGAGGGACTCAAGGACTAGATATGTCTGCACGCAGATGCAACCTGCACGCACATGGAGGTGCATGCAGACGTTGATAGCCATACAGATACGTGGGTCTCTATGATTTCCGCTGGCACATAACACACTCTTTTTCTTATTTTCTTACTTGTAGACTCTGGTCACAACATGTTGCAGCCACGGGCAGAGAAGAAAGTGAGTCCGGCTTCCTTGGTGTGTCCTAGGGAAAGAACCAGGGCACGACAGAACCATCCAGAGAAGGAACCGCAACCCAGCCTATTGCTCCACGTTTCCCTTTCTCCCACACTCCTTTCACTGGACCCGTATCCCAGGGGCACATGTGTCTGAGTGTGTGCATGTGTGTCTGTGTGCGCTGTTAAGAGAGAGAGAGTGTGTGCATGGGAGAGGGGGAGAGGGAGAGAAGAGAATGAGGTATTGAAACCTACATAATCCAATCAGCTCTAGGAGTTGCCAGGAACACCGGTGAGTATAGTGTGGTACCAACGAGTCTGGAGGTTTCTGACACATGGGCTCAAGGTATACACCCTCAAGGACGGCTTGCACGTCCTGCACCCAGAATCAAGTGTATGGCGTGTTGGCTTCAGGACAGTTCTTGTGATTGCACTCGGGGTCCTTTGTGGCTAGTAGGCCTGAGCTAGGGCTGGGAATTCTGGCCTCCTCACGCACCCCCACAGGCACAGAAGCCATTGACTATCTCTGGGCATTTTCAGGAAACACGGCACTTAGGCAACTTCTTGAAACAAATCACAAGCCAGAAGCCTCACCGGGCTCTCAAAGATATTTTTATTTTACGAACAGAAAGTCACATACAGCTTGCAAACCCAGGGTGCATGTTTGAAAGGTACCGCGGGGCATGAAGGGAGGAGACCCTGATGAAGGGAGGATGGCTACGGGGCTCAGAGAGGACTTGCACTTTCCTCATCCAACACCAGGAGAACCTGGGGCAAAGTGGGCCAGCCTGTGTGGACAAAAGCGGACAAGCTATGGAAACAGCAATAGCCCTGAAGTTCCCAGAGCGGCTGCCCAGAGGTGCTCTCGCACCTTGGCCTGCCATTCTCTCTGTGTGTTCGATGCTCCAAGTGAAAAATCTTGCGCAAAGCCTTCACAAACTTCCAATGCATCCTGGAAGAATGGACCCCAAAGTCGCTTCCACGTAAAAGAATCCACGCTCAGAGGCAGGAGAACGCTCATGATCCTGGGCCCACGTGTTCACAAAATGCAGCAAACCCTCCTTTTCTTCACTCCAAGCTCACGTCCGACTGGACTAGCGTTCTTGCCAGATGCAAAGCCCTTGTGGATCAGTACTTCCTACACCTGATCTCCTTGTCCTGTTTCGGTTCTGGTTCCCGGATTGTCCAGACGGCTCGAGAGATGGGTGGTGATGCAAGGGAGGAGGTCATGCGCGTCCCGCCGAGGCTTGGTTTCTTTCAGGCTTGTGGGAAGGTGTCCGATGCCAGGGAATCGCTGCCCGCCAGACAGTGCAGAAACTCTCCCTTTGTGTTTCCAAGGGGTGGGTGCTTCCTCGCACCTGTTGTTGCTGCCGAACACCATCGGGGGTCCCGTGCTCATCATTCTTTCAATCACACTGGCCCTGTGGCAGAGAGTATAGGGCCTGGATATCTTTGGGCAGAGTGAGGCCTTCCTCCGCCTACCGTGGAGGCCTTGGTGAGCACAGCAGCATGTCCAGCAGAGCCTGAAATTCGTCATGGCTGAGAGGCACTTCTGGTGTTCCTAGTGACTCGACGGGCTGCAGATCACCGCTCAGGAAAGGGCATGCTGCTTGCCGAATCTCCGTGGACGAGAGGAGTTCATCCAAGAGGCTCAGGGTTTCTGAAGAGCTCTGCTGCTGTTGCAGCGGTAGAGGAGACGACTCCTCATTGGATGGAGCCTGCCGCTGCCACAGGTGCGTCTCCGTGGGTGCAGGTGGCAGGCCTGCCCCTTCCCGAGGCTCCCCTCCGGCCTCACCCACCTGGGGCACCTGGGCCCAGCCTAGATGAGCGGGGGAGGGGCCCAGCTGACCCACATGCTGCCAGTGGTGCCGATGATTGTCAGGGTGAGGCCGAGGCGAGCCTTGGAAGGGCAGGGATGCCTTGCCACGGGGCTCCTGGCATGTTCCTTGCTCCGGGGTCCAGAGCGGTGTGTGGGTAGGAGAGACAGCCACACCCACAGTCGTTCCCGTGTGTGAGTGCCTCTGGAGGTTCTGAGGAGGGTGAGAGATTGGTCCCCCACACACACCCTGGGTGGGCTGGAACAGCGTGGTCACTGGGCACAGGCTCCCACAGGCCCCAGAGAGCCCCTGACGGGCCGAGATCCTGGCAGAGAGATGAGGAGGAGGTGCTGCAGCAAATGGCAGAGCGCTCCTGGAAGGGTTCCATGGAGGACAGCCGTGAGAGCTGCTCGGGAGAGGGGACAGGTGGCCTGGGCCCTGCAGATCGGTCAGCTGTGGCCTGGGATCGGGGACGGCTGTCAGGGCACTCACGGGCCCACTGCTGCTCTGCTGAGCCGAGTGCCGAGCTCTTCGGTTCTGAAACCATATCTGGGAGACAAAAGGGGACACGTGGGCTTCACAAGAAGAAAGGCATTCCAGCTCTATCCCTCCCTGACGGGCCACGCAGGGGGCAACGACCTTTAGGTCTCGTCTCGGGGCATTGTGCCTATTTTTTCATGTGGCCCTTGAAAATTAGGTGTGAATTCTGGGCAACTGCAAACACCTGGCTGGGAGTGTCTCCCACAGTAAAGGCCAGAAGCTCGAGCTCAACACCGCCTGTCCCCAACCTCCCTTGCCATCTCCCTTCCTGGGGATTGATGCCTCCGTGCCACCAGCCCTGGGTCTACTGGGGCACATAGGGAGAGAGATGCCTCCCCCTCACCTCCTGGGAGACGCCAGGTCCTCAGGTGTACAGGCATGCCTCACAACCCTTCCCTGTGCCTAGTGAACACCTGTGTCTAGGCCTGGCACCCTATATTCAGGGAGGGACCAGGTAAAGAGCTCTCCTGACCACGCTGAGCTTGGTCTCCACACATGGGCCCTGCAAGCCAGTAGAGGCAGGGTCAAAATTCCTTGCACTCTGATGTGAGGCTTTCAGAGCCACTGGCTCTCGTGTACCTATGCACCTGCTCCCTCATCTGTATTACAAAAGCCACTCTCTCCACAGTTCACAGAGAGGAGCCGTTCCCTCTGCTAGGGATGCTGCCCTACAGGGGCCCCTCAGAAGAGATAGCAATGTTCACATTCCCCACTTACTGTCCCAACACTTTGGTTACAGGCATGAGAGATGCTGACGGTGTCCTTCCACAAGTCCTCCCTTGGGCGGACAATCACGTGCCAGGTCGGGATCTTCCCCGCCATGCTAATGCCCTGGATCACTGGCAAGAGCCAGGAGAGCCCCCTCACATGCAGCACCACCTCATCGGCCACTACCCCTTCCACGCGGGACCACTCGTGTGCCCCTTGCCGAGGACTTACCTGAATTCTGGATTCTGGAATTCCTGTTAGTCTAGCCAGTAATTCCCTGGCAGCTATGCCAGGGAATCGGTTCTTCTCAAAGGCTTCAACGAGGATACGGGTTTGGGATGGAGAGATGGGTGTCCGCTTTCTCCGGGACTCTTTTGGGAAACGTTCTGAAGAAGAGCAATGGAAGAAGAGGGGCGGTTGTAGGCCAACTGCACATTCGAGGAGGAGCCAGATATCTCTGGTGGGAGTGTCTTTCGGGTGAGGGGTCCAGCCTTGCCCTCCGCGCCCTCTCCTCCCACTGGATCTTCAGAGGGGGCTCATCGAGCAATGCCTGCGTTCCCTTGGGGAATGGCCCCAAGCCGATGGAAGAAGGGGACTCTGCGCTTACAGTTTTGGGACCAGAAGACGCAATGCCTTCCTGGCCAGGGAATGGCCCACCGGCCAAATGGTGGCACAGTGTCTGTACCCGGGATAAACACTAAGGGGCCAGGGCTGGATATCGTCGGTCCCTCTCCTAAGCAATCTTGGCAAACAATGGGCACCCGCACGCAGAGCCACCTCCTTCCCCAGGATGTCCTGCGAGGAAGTGCATTTGGAGTGCTGCGTACTCACCTTGAGTCCAAGCATGAGGCTGCTGCTCCTGCCAATTCAACTGCTGTTCCCCTAAGGGGCTCACGGGCCCCAATCGGCTCTGCGTCCGCTGTCTTGTTCGTTGGTTTTGAAACCAAACCTAAGTGCAAAGGAAGAATGGGCTGTCAGGCAATGTTTGTCAGCATAGTTATACTGCAGGGAAATCAAACTGTGCTCACACACACACGCACATACGCATGCGGACACGCACAAACTCACACGCCCTCCACCCACACAGAGGAAAGAATGAAGTCCCATAGTTGGCTGTGTGCCCCCAGTGGAAATGTATGAGATTCTAAGGCACTGTACTGAAGGAAGAAGGAAGCTCTCCTGTCCAAACGAGAGCACGTGTGCCATCAGTGAGATTCATTTCTTCCTGGGTCCTCCTCATGCTGTCCAAAGGAAATAGGCCTCTTTGAGAAGACAATTATTGCTTTCCCATGGGCAGAAGGAGCTCATTTACATGCCCTCTGTCTGTGTCATCCTCTTCAACTCTGCCAGTTTCTCTGTCTGTCTCTCTGAGACTCTCTTTCCCCTTGCACCCCTGCCTGTCTCCCACTCTGTGTCCATCTCTCTCCCTCTCTCTTCCTTTCTCGGGGTCCCTGTGTCAGTCTCTGCCAGCCACTGCCCAACTCCCGTCTCCCTCACGTGCTTTCTCTTACTCTACACGCCTCATCTTGGTGTGGGCGTGGCCAGTGCCTGATTGCTGTTTCCGGGCCACCGCAGGTGGGCGTGGGCCCTACAAATCCACAACACAGCACACATGGGGTAGCGTCCCCGCACAATGCCGGCAGTTGACAGTATGCTGAGCTGCCTGGGAAGTACTCACTCAACCGTTCCCTCTCACTCAGTCCCGCCGCAGACTCTTCTGCATAAAGAGGCACCTAGGTCCCCAATACGTATCTTGGAAACCAGTGTCATTCTCATTAATGATAAACCATGTGTTTGCTTCCTCACTGTGGGTGACAGAAAACCGGTAATGCGTGCTTTTCCTTTCAATAATACCTGTGTGTTTCATGTGGAAAATGGGATTCTTGTTACTCAACTCCTATTGTGGAGGACAGCCAATATCGGGTGTCCTCTTCTAATGTCCCGGGCATTGTGTGCACATGTTACCACTGCTTCCTTCACCACTTAATTCAACCCTGACCACAGAGGCCGGTGACGCCCGCAGAGGTGGCTGCTCGGATGGAATCAGTGGGGGAACTGACAGCACGCCCCTCCCAGCCTCAGCATTCCTTGTATTGTGGTCTCCTCCATGACCATCAGTTCAAGTGGGCCCTGACCTACTGGGTTGCCATGACCAAGGGCTCCCAGGGGACAAGCACTCATTGCTCACATTGTCGGGGAGAGTGTCTGACACATGCAGAAGTGGAGCCTCCAGAGGAGGAAATGTGTCTTCTCCCCTGTATGCCCTAAGATCGAGCACGTGGAAGCCCACGGCTTCCTGGGCTCCGTCACATGTGAATAAAACCTTGGCCTCGGGGCCTTCCTCTAGGACATCGCCTCAACTGATTTGGGGCTCTTCCTTCTTCCTTCCCATTGCATGACCCAACCAGGCCAAACCTTGTCAGCCAGTGACCTGAGCTGAGAGTTCGACTCCAAATGGCTTAGCCTGGATTGTGTCTGCACCTCGACCCACAGAGACAAGGAAAGACAGACTCAAGCCTACCTGCAGCCTGGATTCAGGGACGTCAAGTTGTTGGGCCAGTCGTTCTCTGGTAGTTATGCCAGGGTAGGGGTTCTGTCGGAACACTGCTTTCAGGGCATCCCTTTGACTCGGCTTCAAAACAATCCTCCTTCGTCGGGATCCTCCTGGGACTGGGCCCGATGCACACAAAAGCGTGAATGCATTAGGCGGCTTGCATGTGGATGCAAACCCAAACTGGCAGTGCAAGCCCAGCTCTGCCCTTCATGCACGTCCAGGGACTACAGTACTGACCCATATGAGCCGACCGAATCCCCCACGTGCAGGCAGAGTGAGACACGGGCCGTCCAGCATATACCCATTAGGAGGGAACATAGCCAAAGGCCTGGGGATCTATCATAAGCAGTCCCTATAACTGCATGCAAGGAAGCCTGAGAAGCTATAGAGATAAAGGGATCTTGTTGCGAATAAAAACTGTCACATGTATAAACAAAAGCAAAAGCAAGGGCAAAAGCAAAACCCAAATTCCCGGAAAGCCCGACGTTGGGCTCCAAGTCGAAGGAAACCCCTCGACCTAAGTTAAATAGGAACTATTAAATATGACCGTTCCTGGGCCATTCTCTGCAACTAGAGGGCCAACCTTAAGCCTTCCGATTGGGGAGCCATGGAAGCGCATCAAGGCTCCCAACATCGTCCTTTCTCCTCCCTAGGATAGAGCAGCCCAGCCTCTCTCAATCACCTTGCCCCAAGTTTTCACTGAAACACAGCCCTGCGCCCAAACCACGGTGGCAATTTCTGTTTTCCCAGATTCCCAGAAAGCCCTCAAGGGGTTTGCCTGATCCCAGGACCGAGCAGACATACCACTTGACGTGCCGATCCAGTCCATGTTGGGAGAGTGGCCCGGATTCCACGGAGGCTGCTGGACAACTGGGCAGAACCAGGAAGGGCAGAACTTTCGGATGCAAAGGATGCCCCAGCCCTGCTCACTTAAATACCTTCCTGCCGTAGCCCTTCATTAAATATTTAAGACCTTGTCTGCTGGGGGGTGGGGATTGTGAGCGCCAAGAGCACGTGACCCGAGCAGACGAGCACACTGACCCGACAGCTGGAAACGGGCAATGGAGACTCCAGTTGCCAGTCCCCTGTCTTGAGAATGGACAAAATTCTTGCCTTCCCTGACCCCCCAAGAAGCTGCCTTGACGTATAAACCCGGCATTGAGACGGTCTGGGCTGACTGCTGACAATCTGACTGAATGCAGGGTAGCAATAAGGCCTCCATGTAAATCTTCGATTCCCAGTGCTGCGGCGTGCCAACATGCTGGATGTGTCTTGGGTCCACCCGAGACAAGTCTCCGCAGGAACGCCCATTGCTGCTCCCTTGGGATCTGAGCAGGCCTGCCTCCTCCTTCCGGGTCTCCTTGCCCGGGTCATGTGGTCGCTGGGGTCACATTACACACGGGAGGGCGCTGAGGATATTCCCAGCACAACCTTGAAGGAGTGCGCTAGTGAAATGTTCAGGTCAAGTGGGATGGCTCCCAGGTTCCTTGGCCAATTTCACAATCCTCGTCCCAGTACCACTGTGCTGTATGGCTGCCTAGTTCCCACACGCAGAGTGTCTTTGCCCTCAGTTACATTCCAGCAACCCCGGTTCCTCAGGACTATGGAAGGCCACGTTAGCTGAAATGGGGAGAGCCTCGCTTCGCTCTCTTCGTGTTGCACACTTCACTCCTCATACCCTGGAATGCATTTCCTTCCATCCTCAAAACAGTTACCTTGCTTTAGGGTCAGGAATTGACCCTCAGCATTTCTATAAGGAGTTTGATATCTTGGTTGATCCCCTGGGTCGTGAGCAGCTGCATTGAATGCTGACCTTGAGACAACGCACATCACGTGGTTGCAAAGAACGCTCAAGCAAGGTCCGCTGACTAAACCCCAAGGGAGGAGGCGAGGCATACTTCCTTTGTGCTTGGACAGCAAAGGAAGCAGGCAATGTCTAGTTGCTTGCCCTTGCCGTGGACAGCATGTAGTCGGGGAAACCCCAGCGATCCTTGAGCTCAGAAAAAAACCCTGGGGAGAGGGGAGAAATTCCTGGTAATGCGGCAAGTACGTTGGAAGTGCCACGCTAGTAGAGTGAGATCTCCCTTTCCTTTCCATATCGAGTGGAGACAAAACAGGGACTGGAAGTGCCGACGTGCAATCCTTTAAGAGAGAACACCAGACTATCAGACTACTGACAGTGGATGTGTTGCGGGTACTGGGAAGCAGGCGTTGGCAGGCAAATGCTACCTGTCCCAGATTTCAATTGAGTTTACGGTTCTAGAAGGAAAGAGAAAGGAAAGGGAGGTGAAAGGAGGAAAGGAGGAAAGGCAGAGAGATGGAAAGAAGAGAGGAAGAACGGCTGAAAAACCAAAAAGGAAGAAGGAGCGAAAGGAAAAGGAAAGTCAAAAAGGTAAGCGAGGAAGGAAGTAGGAAGGAAGGAAAGAAGGAAAGAAACGAAGAAGCCGACGGAGAAACAAGCTATGCTAAGAACTCCAGAAGAAAAACCGAAGACCTCGTGTATGTTTTCCCCACCCACGCCTGTGAAATTCGAGCCTGTGTATTCAGACGCAGACAATGGGGCTGAAAGAGAAATGATTCTGGATGGGACTGACGATAGCAGGAATTGAAGGCAAGCCTTTAGGAACCAAGAGCGCCAGGTGTGTCTCTGCGTGCGTGCGTGCGTTCGTGCCTGCGCACCTGGGGGTGTCTGTGAGTGAGAAAGTTTGGGTACCAACGTGGCTTCGCCCAAAGGTAAAATGGTTAGTTTCAATGAAGGGAATGCCTGGGGAAGCACCCCTTGCGTTTGGGCAGCTAGAGAGATGTTCTCTCCCGAAGGTGGGTCCCACGTACGGCACATTCCGAGAAAGCATCAAATCTGTAACCCTTCCGTGAGCGAGGTGGCCATTTTTTGGCTCCAGGGGACAAACAGCCATCCTGGGGGCTGGGGTTGGGTTTCTTGTTTTCATGCTGCACTCAAGGTGATCGCCAGGTGGCGCCCTTGGCTGCGTCTGCCGGGGAGCTGAAGCTGCGTGCCCCTCCCAGGATTCTCTGTTGAAGAGCTCTGGATCCAGAGTCCCAGGTTCCAGGCCCGGGAGGTCGCAGAGCAGTGCCGCCATGTTGCTGAGTCACGGCGCCGCTTCCGGGTGGGTGCGGCTGTCCTGGCCTGCAATGGCCGCTGGAGCCGCAGTCTAGGGGACTCCGGCCTCAAACACGTGAGCACCCACAGGCCCGCCGGCTCCCGTTCTGACTCCTCCTCAGGCTGTCATTGTTGCTGAGGGTGGCGGCTCTGGTTTGGACAGCAGCCAGGGCCTCCTGACAGTCCCCAGATGTGATTCCCAAAGGACACCCATGGACAAGGCAGGCTCCAGGTCCCAACCGCAGGCTCTGAGAGTCATCTGGGGTGGCCTGCATCGGACCTGCGTTGCGGTTGGGGTCAGTGTTGGATCCCCAGCTCTCAGCTCTCTCCACGGTCTCTGAAAGTCCCAACCCCAGGGGACCTGAAGGTAGATGTCCAAAAGCCCGAGGCACATGTCGGCCCATCTTATTTGGAGGGTGTTCCTTTGCACAAGGCACTTCCCTTCCCAAAGAGAAGGTCTCTGCTCTCCCGCGGCCGACTCTTGTCTCAGAAGACCAACTGCACCTGAAACAGACCCTTGCCCTCTGCCTGCAGAAACTATTCATAGGTCGCTACTTGCAGAGATATGCTGGAAGAGAAGCCCAGGGTGGGAGCGATGAGGAGGGACTCAAGGACTAGATATGTCTGCACGCAGATGCAACCTGCACGCACATGGAGGTGCATGCAGACGTTGATAGCCATACAGATACGTGGGTCTCTATGATTTCCGCTGGCACATAACACACTCTTTTTCTTATTTTCTTACTTGTAGACTCTGGTCACAACATGTTGCAGCCACGGGCAGAGAAGAAAGTGAGTCCGGCTTCCTTGGTGTGTCCTAGGGAAAGAACCAGGGCACGACAGAACCATCCAGAGAAGGAACCGCAACCCAGCCTATTGCTCCACGTTTCCCTTTCTCCCACACTCCTTTCACTGGACCCGTGTCCCAGGGGCACATGTGTCTGAGTGTGTGCATGTGTGTCTGTGTGCGCTGTTAAGAGAGAGAGAGTGTGTGCATGGGAGAGGGGGAGAGGGAGAGAAGAGAATGAGGTATTGAAACCTACATAATCCAATCAGCTCTAGGAGTTGCCAGGAACACCGGTGAGTATAGTGTGGTACCAACGAGTCTGGAGGTTTCTGACACATGGGCTCAAGGTATACACCCTCAAGGACGGCTTGCACGTCCTGCACCCAGAATCAAGTGTATGGCGTGTTGGCTTCAGGACAGTTCTTGTGATTGCACTCGGGGTCCTTTGTGGCTAGTAGGCCTGAGCTAGGGCTGGGAATTCTGGCCTCCTCACGCACCCCCACAGGCACAGAAGCCATTGACTATCTCTGGGCATTTTCAGGAAACACGGCACTTAGGCAACTTCTTGAAACAAATCACAAGCCAGAAGCCTCACCGGGCTCTCAAGATATTTTATTTTACGAACAGAAAGTCACATACAGCTTGCAAACCCAGGGTGCATGTTTGAAAGGTACCGCGGGGCATGAAGGGAGGAGACCCTGATGAAGGGAGGATGGCTACGGGGCTCAGAGAGGACTTGCACTTTCCTCATCCAACACCAGGAGAACCTGGGGCAAAGTGGGCAGCCTGTGTGGACAAAAGCGGACAAGCTATGGAAACAGCAATAGCCCTGAAGTTCCCAGAGCGGCTGCCCAGAGGTGCTCTCGCACCTTGGCCTGCCATTCTCTCTGTGTGTTCGATGCTCCAAGTGAAAAATCTTGCGCAAAGCCTTCACAAACTTCCAATGCATCCTGGAAGAATGGACCCCAAAGTCGCTTCCACGTAAAAGAATCCACGCTCAGAGGCAGGAGAACACTCATGATCCTGGGCCCACGGTTCACAAAATGCAGCAAACCCTCCTTTTCTTCACTCCAAGCTCACGTCCGACTGGACTAGCGTTCTTGCCAGATGCAAAGCCCTTGTGGATCAGTACTTCCTACACCTGATCTCCTTGTCCTGTTTCGGTTCTGGTTCCCGGATTGTCCAGACGGCTCGAGAGATGGGTGGTGATGCAAGGGAGGAGGTCATGCGCGTCCCGCCGAGGCTTGGTTTCTTTCAGGCTTGTGGGAAGGTGTCCGATGCCAGGGAATCGCTGCCCGCCAGACAGTGCAGAAACTCTCCCTTTGTGTTTCCAAGGGGTGGGTGCTTCCTCGCACCTGTTGTTGCTGGCCGAACACCATCGGGGGTCCCGTGCTCATCATTCTTTCAATCACACTGGCCCTGTGGCAGAGAGTATAGGGCCTGGATATCTTTGGGCAGAGTGAGGCCTTCCTCCGCCTACCGTGGAGGCCTTGGTGAGCACAGCAGCATGTCCAGCAGAGCCTGAAATTCGTCATGGCTGAGAGGCACTTCTGGTGTTCCTAGTGACTCGACGGGCTGCAGATCACCGCTCAGGAAAGGGCATGCTGCTTGCGAATCTCCGTGGACGAGAGGAGTTCATCCAAGAGGCTCAGGGTTTTCTGAAGAGCTCTGCTGCTGTTGCAGCGGTAGAGGAGACGACTCCTCATTGGATGGAGCCTGCCGCTGCCACAGGTGCGTCTCCGTGGGTGCAGGTGGCAGGCCTGCCCCTTCCCGAGGCTCCCCTCCGGCCTCACCCACCTGGGGCACCTGGGCCCAGCCTAGACCGAGCGGGGGAGGGGCCCAGCTGACCCACATGCTGCCAGTGGTGCCGATGATTGTCAGGGTGAGGCCGAGGCGAGCCTTGGAAGGGCAGGGATGCCTTGCCACGGGGGCTCCTGGCATGTTCCTTGCTCCGGGGTCCAGAGCGGTGTAGTGGGTAGGAGAGACAGCCACACCCCACAGTCGTTCCCGTGTGTGAGTGCCTCTGGAGGTTCTGAGGAGGGTGAGAGATTGGTCCCCCCAACACACCCTGGGTGGGCTGGAACAGCGTGGTCACTGGGCATAGGCTCCCACAGGCCCAGAGAGCCCCTGACGGGCCGAGATCCTGGCAGAGAGATGAGGAGGAGGTGCTGCAGCAAATGGCAGAGCGCTCCTGGAAGGGTTCCATGGAGGACAGCCGTGAGAGCTGCTCGGGAGAGGGGACAGGTGGCCTGGGCCCTGCAGATCGGTCAGCTGTGGCCTGGGATCGGGGACGGCTGTCAGGGCACTCACGGGCCCACTGCTGCTCTGCTGAGCGAGTGCCGAGCTCTTCGGTTCTGAAACCATATCTGGGAGACAAAAGGGGACACGTGGGCTTCACAAGAAGAAAGGCATTCCAGCTCTATCCCTCCCTGACGGGCCACGCAGGGGGGCAACGACCTTTAGGTCTCGTCTCGGGGCATTGTGCCTATTTTTTTCACGTGGCCCTTGAAATTAGGTGTGGAATTCTGGGCAACTGCAAACACCTGGCTGGGAGTGTCTCCCACAGTAAAGGCCAGAAGCTCGAGCTCAACACCGCCTGTCCCCAACCTCCCTTGCCATCTCCCTTCCTGGGGATCGATGCCTCCGTGCAACCAGCCCTGGGTCTACTGGGGCACATAGGGAGAGAGATGCCTCCCCCTCACCTCCTGGGAGACGCCAGGTCCTCAGGTGTACAGGCATGCCTCACAACCCTTCCCTGTGCCTAGTGAACACCTGTGTCTAGGCCTGGCACCCTATATTCAGGGAGGGACCAGGTAAAGAGCTCTCCTGACCACGCTGAGCTTGGTCTCCACACATGGGCCCTGCAAGCCAGTAGAGGCAGGGTCAAAATTCCTTGCACTCTGATGTGAGGCTTTCAGAGCCACTGGCTCTCGTGTACCTATGCACCTGCTCCCTCATCTGTATTACAAAAGCCACTCTCTCCACAGTTCACAGAGAGGAGCCGTTCCCTCTGCTAGGGATGCTGCCCTACAGGGGCCCCTCAGAAGAGATAGCAATGTTCACATTCCCCACTTACTGTCCCAACACTTGGTTACAGGCATGAGAGATGCTGACGGTGTCCTTCCACAAGTCCTCCCTTGGGCGGACAATCACGTGCCAGGTCGGGATCTTCCCCGCCGTGCTAATGCCCTGGATCACTGGCAAGAGCCAGGAGAGCCCCCTCACATGCAGCACCACCTCATCGGCCACTACCCCCTTCCACGCGGGACCACTCGTGTGCCCCTTGCCGAGGACTTACCTGAATTCTGGATTCTGGAATTCCTGTTAGTCTAGCCAGTAATTCCCTGGCAGCTATGCCAGGGAATCGGTTCTTCTCAAAAGGCTTCAACGAGGATACGGGTTTGGGATGGAGAGATGGGTGTCCGCTTTCTCCGGGACTCTTTTGGGAAACGTTCTGAAGAAGAGCAATGGAAGAAGAGGGGCGGTTGTAGGCCAACTGCACATTCGAGGAGGAGCCAGATATCTCTGGTGGGAGTGTCTTTCGGGTGAGGGGTCCAGCCTTGCCCTCCGCGCCCTCTCCTCCCACTGGATCTTCAGAGGGGGCTCATCGAGCAATGCCTGCGTTCCCTTGGGGAATGGCCCCAAGCCGATGGAAGAAGGGGACTCTGCGCTTACAGTTTTGGGACCAGAAGACGCAATGCCTTCCTGGCCAGGGAATGGCCCACCGGCCAAATGGTGGCACAGTGTCTGTACCCGGGATAAACACTAAGGGGCCAGGGCTGGATATCGTCGGTCCCTCTCCTAAGCAATCTTGGCAAACAATGGGCACCCGCACGCAGAGCCACCTCCTTCCCCAGGATGTCCTGCGAGGAAGTGCATTTGGAGTGCTGCGTACTCACCTTGAGTCCAAGCATGAGGCTGCTGCTCCTGCCAATTCAACTGCTGTTCCCCTAAGGGGCTCACGGGCCCCAATCGGCTCTGCGTCCGCTGTCTTGTTCGTTGGTTTTGAAACCAAACCTAAGTGCAAAGGAAGAATGGGCTGTCAGGCAATGTTTGTCAGCATAGTTATACTGCAGGGAAATCAAACTGTGCTCACACACACACGCACATACGCATGCGGACACGCACAAACTCACACGCCCTCCACCCACACAGAGGAAAGAATGAAGTCCCATAGTTGGCTGTGTGCCCCCAGTGGAAATGTATGAGATTCTAAGGCACTGTACTGAAGGAAGAAGGAAGCTCTCCTGTCCAAACGAGAGCACGTGTGCCATCAGTGAGATTCATTTCTTCCTGGGTCCTCCTCATGCTGTCCAAAGGAAATAGGCCTCTTTGAGAAGACAATTATTGCTTTCCCATGGGCAGAAGGAGCTCATTTACATGCCCTCTGTCTGTGTCATCCTCTTCAACTCTGCCAGTTTCTCTGTCTGTCTCTCTGAGACTCTCTTTCCCCTTGCACCCCTGCCTGTCTCCCACTCTGTGTCCATCTCTCTCCCTCTCTCTTCCTTTCTCGGGGTCCCTGTGTCAGTCTCTGCCAGCCACTACCCAACTCCCGTCTCCCTCACGTGCTTTCTCTTACTCTACACGCCTCATCTTGGTGTGGGCGTGGCCAGTGCCTGATTGCTGTTTCCGGGCCACCGCAGGTGGGCGTGGGCCCTACAAATCCACAACACAGCACACATGGGGTAGCGTCCCCGCACAATGCCGGCAGTTGACAGTATGCTGAGCTGCCTGGGAAGTACTCACTCAACCGTTCCCTCTCACTCAGTCCCGCCGCAGACTCTTCTGCATAAAGAGGCACCTAGGTCCCCAATACGTATCTTGGAAACCAGTGTCATTCTCATTAATGATAAACCATGTGTTTGCTTCCTCACTGTGGGTGACAGAAAACCGGTAATGCGTGCTTTTCCTTTCAATAATACCTGTGTGTTTCATGTGGAAAATGGGATTCTTGTTACTCAACTCCTATTGTGGAGGACAGCCAATATCGGGTGTCCTCTTCTAATGTCCCGGGCATTGTGTGCACATGTTACCACTGCTTCCTTCACCACTTAATTCAACCCTGACCACAGAGGCCGGTGACGCCCGCAGAGGTGGCTGCTCGGATGGAATCAGTGGGGGAACTGACAGCACGCCCCTCCCAGCCTCAGCATTCCTTGTATTGTGGTCTCCTCCATGACCATCAGTTCAAGTGGGCCCTGACCTACTGGGTTGCCATGACCAAGGGCTCCCAGGGGACAAGCACTCATTGCTCACATTGTCGGGAAGAGTGTCTGACACATGCAGAAGTGGAGCCTCCAGAGGAGGAAATGTGTCTTCTCCCCTGTATGCCCTAAGATCGAGCACGTGGAAGCCCACGGCTTCCTGGGCTCCGTCACATGTGAATAAAACCTTGGCCTCGGGGCCTTCCTCTAGGACATCGCCTCAACTGATTTGGGGCTCTTCCTTCTTCCTTCCCATTGCATGACCCAACCAGGCCAAACCTTGTCAGCCAGTGACCTGAGCTGAGAGTTCGACTCCAAATGGCTTAGCCTGGATTGTGTCTGCACCTCGACCCACAGAGACAAGGAAAGACAGACTCAAGCCTACCTGCAGCCTGGATTCAGGGACGTCAAGTTGTTGGGCCAGTCGTTCTCTGGTAGTTATGCCAGGGTAGGGGTTCTGTCGGAACACTGCTTTCAGGGCATCCCTTTGACTCGGCTTCAAAACAATCCTCCTTCGTCGGGATCCTCCTGGGACTGGGCCCGATGCACACAAAAGCGTGAATGCATTAGGCGGCTTGCATGTGGATGCAAACCCAAACTGGCAGTGCAAGCCCAGCTCTGCCCTTCATGCACATCCAGGGACTACAGTACTGACCCATATGAGCCGACCGAATCCCCCACGTGCAGGCAGAGTGAGACACGGGCCGTCCAGCATATACCCATTAGGAGGGAACATAGCCAAAGGCCTGGGGATCTATCATAAGCAGTCCCTATAACTGCATGCAAGGAAGCCTGAGAAGCTATAGAGATAAAGGGATCTTGTTGCGAATAAAAACTGTCACATGTATAAACAAAAGCAAAAGCAAGGGCAAAAGCAAAACCCAAATTCCCGGAAAGCCCGACGTTGGGCTCCAAGTCGAAGGAAACCCCTCGACCTAAGTTAAATAGGAACTATTAAATATGACCGTTCCTGGGCCATTCTCTGCAACTAGAGGGCCAACCTTAAGCCTTCCGATTGGGGAGCCATGGAAGCGCATCAAGGCTCCCAACATCGTCCTTTCTCCTCCCTAGGATAGAGCAGCCCAGCCTCTCTCAATCACCTTGCCCCAAGTTTTCAGTGAAACACAGCCCTGCGCCCAAACCACGGTGGCAATTTCTGTTTTCCCAGATTCCCAGAAAGCCCTCAAGGGGTTTGCCTGATCCCAGGACCGAGCAGACATACCACTTGACGTGCCGATCCAGTCCATGTTGGGAGAGTGGCCCGGATTCCACGGAGGCTGCTGGACAACTGGGCAGAACCAGGAAGGGCAGAACTTTCGGATGCAAAGGATGCCCCAGCCCTGCTCACTTAAATACCTTCCTGCCGTAGCCCTTCATTAAATATTTAAGACCTTGTCTGCTGGGGGGTGGGGATTGTGAGCGCCAAGAGCACGTGACCCGAGCAGACGAGCACACTGACCCGACAGCTGGAAACGGGCAATGGAGACTCCCGTTGCCAGTCCCCTGTCTTGAGAATGGACAAAATTCTTGCCTTCCCTGACCCCCCAAGAAGCTGCCTTGACGTATAAACCCGGCATTGAGACGGTCTGGGCTGACTGCTGACAATCTGACTGAATGCAGGGTAGCAATAAGGCCTCCATGTAAATCTTCGATTCCCAGTGCTGCGGCGTGCCAACATGCTGGATGTGTCTTGGGTCCACCCGAGACAAGTCTCCGCAGGAACGCCCATTGCTGCTCCCTTGGGATCTGAGCAGGCCTGCCTCCTCCTTCCGGGTCTCCTTGCCCGGGTCATGTGGTCGCTGGGGTCACATTACACACGGGAGGGCGCTGAGGATATTCCCAGCACAACCTTGAAGGAGTGCGCTAGTGAAATGTTCAGGTCAAGTGGGATGGCTCCCAGGTTCCTTGGCCAATTTCACAATCCTCGTCCCAGTACCACTGTGCTGTATGGCTGCCTAGTTCCCACACGCAGAGTGTCTTTGCCCTCAGTTACATTCCAGCAACCCCGGTTCCTCAGGACTATGGAAGGCCACGTTAGCTGAAATGGGGAGAGCCTCGCTTCGCTCTCTTCGTGTTGCACACTTCACTCCTCATACCCTGGAATGCATTTCCTTCCATCCTCAAAACAGTTACCTTGCTTTAGGGTCAGGAATTGACCCTCAGCATTTCTATAAGGAGTTTGATATCTTGGTTGATCCCCTGGGTCGTGAGCAGCTGCATTGAATGCTGACCTTGAGACAACGCACATCACGTGGTTGCAAAGAACGCTCAAGCAAGGTCCGCTGACTAAACCCCAAGAGAGGAGGCGAGGCATACTTCCTTTGTGCTTGGACAGCAAAGGAAGCAGGCAATGTCTAGTTGCTTGCCCTTGCCGTGGACAGCATGTAGTCGGGGAAACCCCAGCGATCCTTGAGCTCAGAAAAAAACCCTGGGGAGAGGGGAGAAATTCCTGGTAATGCGGCAAGTACGTTGGAAGTGCCACGCTAGTAGAGTGAGATCTCCCTTTCCTTTCCATATCGAGTGGAGACAAAACAGGGACTGGAAGTGCCGACGTGCAATCCTTTAAGAGAGAACACCAGACTATCAGACTACTGACAGTGGATGTGTTGCGGGTACTGGGAAGCAGGCGTTGGCAGGCAAATGCTACCTGTCCCAGATTTCAATTGAGTTTACGGTTCTAAAAGGAAAGAGAAAGGAAAGGGAGGTGAAAGGAGGAAAGGAGGAAAGGCAGAGAGATGGAAAGAAGAGAGGAAGAACGGCTGAAAAACCAAAAAGGAAGAAGGAGCGAAAGGAAAAGGAAAGTCAAAAAGGTAAGCGAGGAAGGAAGTAGGAAGGAAGGAAAGAAGGAAAGAAACGAAGAAGCCGACGGAGAAACAAGCTATGCTAAGAACTCCAGAAGAAAAACCGAAGACCTCGTGTATGTTTTCCCCACCCACGCCTGTGAAATTCGAGCCTGTGTATTCAGACGCAGACAATGGGGCTGAAAGAGAAATGATTCTGGATGGGACTGACGATAGCAGGAATTGAAGGCAAGCCTTTAGGAACCAAGAGCGCCAGGTGTGTCTCTGCGTGCGTGCGTGCGTTCGTGCCTGCGCACCTGGGGGTGTCTGTGAGTGAGAAAGTTTGGGTACCAACGTGGCTTCGCCCAAAGGTAAAATGGTTAGTTTCAATGAAGGGAATGCCTGGGGAAGCACCCCTTGCGTTTGGGCAGCTAGAGAGATGTTCTCTCCCGAAGGTGGGTCCCACGTACGGCACATTCCGAGAAAGCATCAAATCTGTAACCCTTCCGTGAGCGAGGTGGCCATTTTTTGGCTCCAGGGGACAAACAGCCATCCTGGGGGCTGGGGTTGGGTTTCTTGTTTTCATGCTGCACTCAAGGTGATCGCCAGGTGGCGCCCTTGGCTGCGTCTGCCGGGGAGCTGAAGCTGCGTGCCCCTCCCAGGATTCTCTGTTGAAGAGCTCTGGATCCAGAGTCCCAGGTTCCAGGCCCGGGAGGTCGCAGAGCAGTGCCGCCATGTTGCTGAGTCACGGCGCCGCTTCCGGGTGGGTGCGGCTGTCCTGGCCTGCAATGGCCGCTGGAGCCGCAGTCTAGGGGACTCCGGCCTCAAACACGTGAGCACCCACAGGCCCGCCGGCTCCCGTTCTGACTCCTCCTCAGGCTGTCATTGTTGCTGAGGGTGGCGGCTCTGGTTTGGACAGCAGCCAGGGCCTCCTGACAGTCCCCAGATGTGATTCCCAAAGGACACCCATGGACAAGGCAGGCTCCAGGTCCCAACCGCAGGCTCTGAGAGTCATCTGGGGTGGCCTGCATCGGACCTGCGTTGCGGTTGGGGTCAGTGTTGGATCCCCAGCTCTCAGCTCTCTCCACGGTCTCTGAAAGTCCCAACCCCAGGGGACCTGAAGGTAGATGTCCAAAAGCCCGAGGCACATGTCGGCCCATCTTATTTGGAGGGTGTTCCTTTGCACAAGGCACTTCCCTTCCCAAAGAGAAGGTCTCTGCTCTCCCGCGGCCGACTCTTGTCTCAGAAGACCAACTGCACCTGAAACAGACCCTTGCCCTCTGCCTGCAGAAACTATTCATAGGTCGCTACTTGCAGAGATATGCTGGAAGAGAAGCCCAGGGTGGGAGCGATGAGGAGGGACTCAAGGACTAGATATGTCTGCACGCAGATGCAACCTGCACGCACATGGAGGTGCATGCAGACGTTGATAGCCATACAGATATGTGGGTCTCTATGATTTCCGCTGGCACATAACACACTCTTTTTCTTATTTTCTTACTTGTAGACTCTGGTCACAACATGTTGCAGCCACGGGCAGAGAAGAAAGTGAGTCCGGCTTCCTTGGTGTGTCCTAGGGAAAGAACCAGGGCACGACAGAACCATCCAGAGAAGGAACCGCAACCCAGCCTATTGCTCCACGTTTCCCTTTCTCCCACACTCCTTTCACTGGACCCGTGTCCCAGGGGCACATGTGTCTGAGTGTGTGCATGTGTGTCTGTGTGCGCTGTTAAGAGAGAGAGAGTGTGTGCATGGGAGAGGGGGAGAGGGAGAGAAGAGAATGAGGTATTGAAACCTACATAATCCAATCAGCTCTAGGAGTTGCCAGGAACACCGGTGAGTATAGTGTGGTACCAACGAGTCTGGAGGTTTCTGACACATGGGCTCAAGGTATACACCCTCAAGGACGGCTTGCACGTCCTGCACCCAGAATCAAGTGTATGGCGTGTTGGCTTCAGGACAGTTCTTGTGATTGCACTCGGGGTCCTTTGTGGCTAGTAGGCCTGAGCTAGGGCTGGGAATTCTGGCCTCCTCACGCACCCCCACAGGCACAGAAGCCATTGACTATCTCTGGGCATTTTCAGGAAACACGGCACTTAGGCAACTTCTTGAAACAAATCACAAGCCAGAAGCCTCACCGGGCTCTCAAAGATATTTTTATTTTACGAACAGAAAGTCACATACAGCTTGCAAACCCAGGGTGCATGTTTGAAAGGTACCGCGGGGCATGAAGGGAGGAGACCCTGATGAAGGGAGGATGGCTACGGGGCTCAGAGAGGACTTGCACTTTCCTCATCCAACACCAGGAGAACCTGGGGCAAAGTGGGCCAGCCTGTGTGGACAAAAGCGGACAAGCTATGGAAACAGCAATAGCCCTGAAGTTCCCAGAGCGGCTGCCCAGAGGTGCTCTCGCACCTTGGCCTGCCATTCTCTCTGTGTGTTCGATGCTCCAAGTGAAAAATCTTGCGCAAAGCCTTCACAAACTTCCAATGCATCCTGGAAGAATGGACCCCAAAGTCGCTTCCACGTAAAAGAATCCACGCTCAGAGGCAGGAGAACGCTCATGATCCTGGGCCCACGTGTTCACAAAATGCAGCAAACCCTCCTTTTCTTCACTCCAAGCTCACGTCCGACTGGACTAGCGTTCTTGCCAGATGCAAAGCCCTTGTGGATCAGTACTTCCTACACCTGATCTCCTTGTCCTGTTTCGGTTCTGGTTCCCGGATTGTCCAGACGGCTCGAGAGATGGGTGGTGATGCAAGGGAGGAGGTCATGCGCGTCCCGCCGAGGCTTGGTTTCTTTCAGGCTTGTGGGAAGGTGTCCGATGCCAGGGAATCGCTGCCCGCCAGACAGTGCAGAAACTCTCCCTTTGTGTTTCCAAGGGGTGGGTGCTTCCTCGCACCTGTTGTTGCTGCCGAACACCATCGGGGGTCCCGTGCTCATCATTCTTTCAATCACACTGGCCCTGTGGCAGAGAGTATAGGGCCTGGATATCTTTGGGCAGAGTGAGGCCTTCCTCCGCCTACCGTGGAGGCCTTGGTGAGCACAGCAGCATGTCCAGCAGAGCCTGAAATTCGTCATGGCTGAGAGGCACTTCTGGTGTTCCTAGTGACTCGACGGGCTGCAGATCACCGCTCAGGAAAGGGCATGCTGCTTGCCGAATCTCCGTGGACGAGAGGAGTTCATCCAAGAGGCTCAGGGTTTCTGAAGAGCTCTGCTGCTGTTGCAGCGGTAGAGGAGACGACTCCTCATTGGATGGAGCCTGCCGCTGCCACAGGTGCGTCTCCGTGGGTGCAGGTGGCAGGCCTGCCCCTTCCCGAGGCTCCCCTCCGGCCTCACCCACCTGGGGCACCTGGGCCCAGCCTAGACGAGCGGGGGAGGGGCCCAGCTGACCCACATGCTGCCAGTGGTGCCGATGATTGTCAGGGTGAGGCCGAGGCGAGCCTTGGAAGGGCAGGGATGCCTTGCCACGGGGCTCCTGGCATGTTCCTTGCTCCGGGGTCCAGAGCGGTGTGTGGGTAGGAGAGACAGCCACACCCACAGTCGTTCCCGTGTGTGAGTGCCTCTGGAGGTTCTGAGGAGGGTGAGAGATTGGTCCCCCACACACACCCTGGGTGGGCTGGAACAGCGTGGTCACTGGGCACAGGCTCCCACAGGCCCCAGAGAGCCCCTGACGGGCCGAGATCCTGGCAGAGAGATGAGGAGGAGGTGCTGCAGCAAATGGCAGAGCGCTCCTGGAAGGGTTCCATGGAGGACAGCCGTGAGAGCTGCTCGGGAGAGGGGACAGGTGGCCTGGGCCCTGCAGATCGGTCAGCTGTGGCCTGGGATCGGGGACGGCTGTCAGGGCACTCACGGGCCCACTGCTGCTCTGCTGAGCCGAGTGCCGAGCTCTTCGGTTCTGAAACCATATCTGGGAGACAAAAGGGGACACGTGGGCTTCACAAGAAGAAAGGCATTCCAGCTCTATCCCTCCCTGACGGGCCACGCAGGGGGCAACGACCTTTAGGTCTCGTCTCGGGGCATTGTGCCTATTTTTTCACGTGGCCCTTGAAAATTAGGTGTGAATTCTGGGCAACTGCAAACACCTGGCTGGGAGTGTCTCCCACAGTAAAGGCCAGAAGCTCGAGCTCAACACCGCCTGTCCCCAACCTCCCTTGCCATCTCCCTTCCTGGGGATTGATGCCTCCGTGCCACCAGCCCTGGGTCTACTGGGGCACATAGGGAGAGAGATGCCTCCCCCTCACCTCCTGGGAGACGCCAGGTCCTCAGGTGTACAGGCATGCCTCACAACCCTTCCCTGTGCCTAGTGAACACCTGTGTCTAGGCCTGGCACCCTATATTCAGGGAGGGACCAGGTAAAGAGCTCTCCTGACCACGCTGAGCTTGGTCTCCACACATGGGCCCTGCAAGCCAGTAGAGGCAGGGTCAAAATTCCTTGCACTCTGATGTGAGGCTTTCAGAGCCACTGGCTCTCGTGTACCTATGCACCTGCTCCCTCATCTGTATTACAAAAGCCACTCTCTCCACAGTTCACAGAGAGGAGCCGTTCCCTCTGCTAGGGATGCTGCCCTACAGGGGCCCCTCAGAAGAGATAGCAATGTTCACATTCCCCACTTACTGTCCCAACACTTTGGTTACAGGCATGAGAGATGCTGACGGTGTCCTTCCACAAGTCCTCCCTTGGGCGGACAATCACGTGCCAGGTCGGGATCTTCCCCGCCATGCTAATGCCCTGGATCACTGGCAAGAGCCAGGAGAGCCCCCTCACATGCAGCACCACCTCATCGGCCACTACCCCTTCCACGCGGGACCACTCGTGTGCCCCTTGCCGAGGACTTACCTGAATTCTGGATTCTGGAATTCCTGTTAGTCTAGCCAGTAATTCCCTGGCAGCTATGCCAGGGAATCGGTTCTTCTCAAAGGCTTCAACGAGGATACGGGTTTGGGATGGAGAGATGGGTGTCCGCTTTCTCCGGGACTCTTTTGGGAAACGTTCTGAAGAAGAGCAATGGAAGAAGAGGGGCGGTTGTAGGCCAACTGCACATTCGAGGAGGAGCCAGATATCTCTGGTGGGAGTGTCTTTCGGGTGAGGGGTCCAGCCTTGCCCTCCGCGCCCTCTCCTCCCACTGGATCTTCAGAGGGGGCTCATCGAGCAATGCCTGCGTTCCCTTGGGGAATGGCCCCAAGCCGATGGAAGAAGGGGACTCTGCGCTTACAGTTTTGGGACCAGAAGACGCAATGCCTTCCTGGCCAGGGAATGGCCCACCGGCCAAATGGTGGCACAGTGTCTGTACCCGGGATAAACACTAAGGGGCCAGGGCTGGATATCGTCGGTCCCTCTCCTAAGCAATCTTGGCAAACAATGGGCACCCGCACGCAGAGCCACCTCCTTCCCCAGGATGTCCTGCGAGGAAGTGCATTTGGAGTGCTGCGTACTCACCTTGAGTCCAAGCATGAGGCTGCTGCTCCTGCCAATTCAACTGCTGTTCCCCTAAGGGGCTCACGGGCCCCAATCGGCTCTGCGTCCGCTGTCTTGTTCGTTGGTTTTGAAACCAAACCTAAGTGCAAAGGAAGAATGGGCTGTCAGGCAATGTTTGTCAGCATAGTTATACTGCAGGGAAATCAAACTGTGCTCACACACACACGCACATACGCATGCGGACACGCACAAACTCACACGCCCTCCACCCACACAGAGGAAAGAATGAAGTCCCATAGTTGGCTGTGTGCCCCCAGTGGAAATGTATGAGATTCTAAGGCACTGTACTGAAGGAAGAAGGAAGCTCTCCTGTCCAAACGAGAGCACGTGTGCCATCAGTGAGATTCATTTCTTCCTGGGTCCTCCTCATGCTGTCCAAAGGAAATAGGCCTCTTTGAGAAGACAATTATTGCTTTCCCATGGGCAGAAGGAGCTCATTTACATGCCCTCTGTCTGTGTCATCCTCTTCAACTCTGCCAGTTTCTCTGTCTGTCTCTCTGAGACTCTCTTTCCCCTTGCACCCCTGCCTGTCTCCCACTCTGTGTCCATCTCTCTCCCTCTCTCTTCCTTTCTCGGGGTCCCTGTGTCAGTCTCTGCCAGCCACTACCCAACTCCCGTCTCCCTCACGTGCTTTCTCTTACTCTACACGCCTCATCTTGGTGTGGGCGTGGCCAGTGCCTGATTGCTGTTTCCGGGCCACCGCAGGTGGGCGTGGGCCCTACAAATCCACAACACAGCACACATGGGGTAGCATCCCCGCACAATGCCGGCAGTTGACAGTATGCTGAGCTGCCTGGGAAGTACTCACTCAACCGTTCCCTCTCACTCAGTCCCGCCGCAGACTCTTCTGCATAAAGAGGCACCTAGGTCCCCAATACGTATCTTGGAAACCAGTGTCATTCTCATTAATGATAAACCATGTGTTTGCTTCCTCACTGTGGGTGACAGAAAACCGGTAATGCGTGCTTTTCCTTTCAATAATACCTGTGTGTTTCATGTGGAAAATGGGATTCTTGTTACTCAACTCCTATTGTGGAGGACAGCCAATATCGGGTGTCCTCTTCTAATGTCCCGGGCATTGTGTGCACATGTTACCACTGCTTCCTTCACCACTTAATTCAACCCTGACCACAGAGGCCGGTGACGCCCGCAGAGGTGGCTGCTCGGATGGAATCAGTGGGGGAACTGACAGCACGCCCCTCCCAGCCTCAGCATTCCTTGTATTGTGGTCTCCTCCATGACCATCAGTTCAAGTGGGCCCTGACCTACTGGGTTGCCATGACCAAGGGCTCCCAGGGGACAAGCACTCATTGCTCACATTGTCGGGAAGAGTGTCTGACACATGCAGAAGTGGAGCCTCCAGAGGAGGAAATGTGTCTTCTCCCCTGTATGCCCTAAGATCGAGCACGTGGAAGCCCACGGCTTCCTGGGCTCCGTCACATGTGAATAAAACCTTGGCCTCGGGGCCTTCCTCTAGGACATCGCCTCAACTGATTTGGGGCTCTTCCTTCTTCCTTCCCATTGCATGACCCAACCAGGCCAAACCTTGTCAGCCAGTGACCTGAGCTGAGAGTTCGACTCCAAATGGCTTAGCCTGGATTGTGTCTGCACCTCGACCCACAGAGACAAGGAAAGACAGACTCAAGCCTACCTGCAGCCTGGATTCAGGGACGTCAAGTTGTTGGGCCAGTCGTTCTCTGGTAGTTATGCCAGGGTAGGGGTTCTGTCGGAACACTGCTTTCAGGGCATCCCTTTGACTCGGCTTCAAAACAATCCTCCTTCGTCGGGATCCTCCTGGGACTGGGCCCGATGCACACAAAAGCGTGAATGCATTAGGCGGCTTGCATGTGGATGCAAACCCAAACTGGCAGTGCAAGCCCAGCTCTGCCCTTCATGCACGTCCAGGGACTACAGTACTGACCCATATGAGCCGACCGAATCCCCCACGTGCAGGCAGAGTGAGACACGGGCCGTCCAGCATATACCCATTAGGAGGGAACATAGCCAAAGGCCTGGGGATCTATCATAAGCAGTCCCTATAACTGCATGCAAGGAAGCCTGAGAAGCTATAGAGATAAAGGGATCTTGTTGCGAATAAAAACTGTCACATGTATAAACAAAAGCAAAAGCAAGGGCAAAAGCAAAACCCAAATTCCCGGAAAGCCCGACGTTGGGCTCCAAGTCGAAGGAAACCCCTCGACCTAAGTTAAATAGGAACTATTAAATATGACCGTTCCTGGGCCATTCTCTGCAACTAGAGGGCCAACCTTAAGCCTTCCGATTGGGGAGCCATGGAAGCGCATCAAGGCTCCCAACATCGTCCTTTCTCCTCCCTAGGATAGAGCAGCCCAGCCTCTCTCAATCACCTTGCCCCAAGTTTTCAGTGAAACACAGCCCTGCGCCCAAACCACGGTGGCAATTTCTGTTTTCCCAGATTCCCAGAAAGCCCTCAAGGGGTTTGCCTGATCCCAGGACCGAGCAGACATACCACTTGACGTGCCGATCCAGTCCATGTTGGGAGAGTGGCCCGGATTCCACGGAGGCTGCTGGACAACTGGGCAGAACCAGGAAGGGCAGAACTTTCGGATGCAAAGGATGCCCCAGCCCTGCTCACTTAAATACCTTCCTGCCGTAGCCCTTCATTAAATATTTAAGACCTTGTCTGCTGGGGGGTGGGGATTGTGAGCGCCAAGAGCACGTGACCCGAGCAGACGAGCACACTGACCCGACAGCTGGAAACGGGCAATGGAGACTCCCGTTGCCAGTCCCCTGTCTTGAGAATGGACAAAATTCTTGCCTTCCCTGACCCCCCAAGAAGCTGCCTTGACGTATAAACCCGGCATTGAGACGGTCTGGGCTGACTGCTGACAATCTGACTGAATGCAGGGTAGCAATAAGGCCTCCATGTAAATCTTCGATTCCCAGTGCTGCGGCGTGCCAACATGCTGGATGTGTCTTGGGTCCACCCGAGACAAGTCTCCGCAGGAACGCCCATTGCTGCTCCCTTGGGATCTGAGCAGGCCTGCCTCCTCCTTCCGGGTCTCCTTGCCCGGGTCATGTGGTCGCTGGGGTCACATTACACACGGGAGGGCGCTGAGGATATTCCCAGCACAACCTTGAAGGAGTGCGCTAGTGAAATGTTCAGGTCAAGTGGGATGGCTCCCAGGTTCCTTGGCCAATTTCACAATCCTCGTCCCAGTACCACTGTGCTGTATGGCTGCCTAGTTCCCACACGCAGAGTGTCTTTGCCCTCAGTTACATTCCAGCAACCCCGGTTCCTCAGGACTATGGAAGGCCACGTTAGCTGAAATGGGGAGAGCCTCGCTTCGCTCTCTTCGTGTTGCACACTTCACTCCTCATACCCTGGAATGCATTTCCTTCCATCCTCAAAACAGTTACCTTGCTTTAGGGTCAGGAATTGACCCTCAGCATTTCTATAAGGAGTTTGATATCTTGGTTGATCCCCTGGGTCGTGAGCAGCTGCATTGAATGCTGACCTTGAGACAACGCACATCACGTGGTTGCAAAGAACGCTCAAGCAAGGTCCGCTGACTAAACCCCAAGGGAGGAGGCGAGGCATACTTCCTTTGTGCTTGGACAGCAAAGGAAGCAGGCAATGTCTAGTTGCTTGCCCTTGCCGTGGACAGCATGTAGTCGGGGAAACCCCAGCGATCCTTGAGCTCAGAAAAAAACCCTGGGGAGAGGGGAGAAATTCCTGGTAATGCGGCAAGTACGTTGGAAGTGCCACGCTAGTAGAGTGAGATCTCCCTTTCCTTTCCATATCGAGTGGAGACAAAACAGGGACTGGAAGTGCCGACGTGCAATCCTTTAAGAGAGAACACCAGACTATCAGACTACTGACAGTGGATGTGTTGCGGGTACTGGGAAGCAGGCGTTGGCAGGCAAATGCTACCTGTCCCAGATTTCAATTGAGTTTACGGTTCTAGAAGGAAAGAGAAAGGAAAGGGAGGTGAAAGGAGGAAAGGAGGAAAGGCAGAGAGATGGAAAGAAGAGAGGAAGAACGGCTGAAAAACCAAAAAGGAAGAAGGAGCGAAAGGAAAAGGAAAGTCAAAAAGGTAAGCGAGGAAGGAAGTAGGAAGGAAGGAAAGAAGGAAAGAAACGAAGAAGCCGACGGAGAAACAAGCTATGCTAAGAACTCCAGAAGAAAAACCGAAGACCTCGTGTATGTTTTCCCCACCCACGCCTGTGAAATTCGAGCCTGTGTATTCAGACGCAGACAATGGGGCTGAAAGAGAAATGATTCTGGATGGGACTGACGATAGCAGGAATTGAAGGCAAGCCTTTAGGAACCAAGAGCGCCAGGTGTGTCTCTGCGTGCGTGCGTGCGTTCGTGCCTGCGCACCTGGGGGTGTCTGTGAGTGAGAAAGTTTGGGTACCAACGTGGCTTCGCCCAAAGGTAAAATGGTTAGTTTCAATGAAGGGAATGCCTGGGGAAGCACCCCTTGCGTTTGGGCAGCTAGAGAGATGTTCTCTCCCGAAGGTGGGTCCCACGTACGGCACATTCCGAGAAAGCATCAAATCTGTAACCCTTCCGTGAGCGAGGTGGCCATTTTTTGGCTCCAGGGGACAAACAGCCATCCTGGGGGCTGGGGTTGGGTTTCTTGTTTTCATGCTGCACTCAAGGTGATCGCCAGGTGGCGCCCTTGGCTGCGTCTGCCGGGGAGCTGAAGCTGCGTGCCCCTCCCAGGATTCTCTGTTGAAGAGCTCTGGATCCAGAGTCCCAGGTTCCAGGCCCGGGAGGTCGCAGAGCAGTGCCGCCATGTTGCTGAGTCACGGCGCCGCTTCCGGGTGGGTGCGGCTGTCCTGGCCTGCAATGGCCGCTGGAGCCGCAGTCTAGGGGACTCCGGCCTCAAACACGTGAGCACCCACAGGCCCGCCGGCTCCCGTTCTGACTCCTCCTCAGGCTGTCATTGTTGCTGAGGGTGGCGGCTCTGGTTTGGACAGCAGCCAGGGCCTCCTGACAGTCCCCAGATGTGATTCCCAAAGGACACCCATGGACAAGGCAGGCTCCAGGTCCCAACCGCAGGCTCTGAGAGTCATCTGGGGTGGCCTGCATCGGACCTGCGTTGCGGTTGGGGTCAGTGTTGGATCCCCAGCTCTCAGCTCTCTCCACGGTCTCTGAAAGTCCCAACCCCAGGGGACCTGAAGGTAGATGTCCAAAAGCCCGAGGCACATGTCGGCCCATCTTATTTGGAGGGTGTTCCTTTGCACAAGGCACTTCCCTTCCCAAAGAGAAGGTCTCTGCTCTCCCGCGGCCGACTCTTGTCTCAGAAGACCAACTGCACCTGAAACAGACCCTTGCCCTCTGCCTGCAGAAACTATTCATAGGTCGCTACTTGCAGAGATATGCTGGAAGAGAAGCCCAGGGTGGGAGCGATGAGGAGGGACTCAAGGACTAGATATGTCTGCACGCAGATGCAACCTGCACGCACATGGAGGTGCATGCAGACGTTGATAGCCATACAGATACGTGGGTCTCTATGATTTCCGCTGGCACATAACACACTCTTTTTCTTATTTTCTTACTTGTAGACTCTGGTCACAACATGTTGCAGCCACGGGCAGAGAAGAAAGTGAGTCCGGCTTCCTTGGTGTGTCCTAGGGAAAGAACCAGGGCACGACAGAACCATCCAGAGAAGGAACCGCAACCCAGCCTATTGCTCCACGTTTCCCTTTCTCCCACACTCCTTTCACTGGACCCGTATCCCAGGGGCACATGTGTCTGAGTGTGTGCATGTGTGTCTGTGTGCGCTGTTAAGAGAGAGAGAGTGTGTGCATGGGAGAGGGGGAGAGGGAGAGAAGAGAATGAGGTATTGAAACCTACATAATCCAATCAGCTCTAGGAGTTGCCAGGAACACCGGTGAGTATAGTGTGGTACCAACGAGTCTGGAGGTTTCTGACACATGGGCTCAAGGTATACACCCTCAAGGACGGCTTGCACGTCCTGCACCCAGAATCAAGTGTATGGCGTGTTGGCTTCAGGACAGTTCTTGTGATTGCACTCGGGGTCCTTTGTGGCTAGTAGGCCTGAGCTAGGGCTGGGAATTCTGGCCTCCTCACGCACCCCCACAGGCACAGAAGCCATTGACTATCTCTGGGCATTTTCAGGAAACACGGCACTTAGGCAACTTCTTGAAACAAATCACAAGCCAGAAGCCTCACCGGGCTCTCAAAGATATTTTTATTTTACGAACAGAAAGTCACATACAGCTTGCAAACCCAGGGTGCATGTTTGAAAGGTACCGCGGGGCATGAAGGGAGGAGACCCTGATGAAGGGAGGATGGCTACGGGGCTCAGAGAGGACTTGCACTTTCCTCATCCAACACCAGGAGAACCTGGGGCAAAGTGGGCCAGCCTGTGTGGACAAAAGCGGACAAGCTATGGAAACAGCAATAGCCCTGAAGTTCCCAGAGCGGCTGCCCAGAGGTGCTCTCGCACCTTGGCCTGCCATTCTCTCTGTGTGTTCGATGCTCCAAGTGAAAAATCTTGCGCAAAGCCTTCACAAACTTCCAATGCATCCTGGAAGAATGGACCCCAAAGTCGCTTCCACGTAAAAGAATCCACGCTCAGAGGCAGGAGAACGCTCATGATCCTGGGCCCACGTGTTCACAAAATGCAGCAAACCCTCCTTTTCTTCACTCCAAGCTCACGTCCGACTGGACTAGCGTTCTTGCCAGATGCAAAGCCCTTGTGGATCAGTACTTCCTACACCTGATCTCCTTGTCCTGTTTCGGTTCTGGTTCCCGGATTGTCCAGACGGCTCGAGAGATGGGTGGTGATGCAAGGGAGGAGGTCATGCGCGTCCCGCCGAGGCTTGGTTTCTTTCAGGCTTGTGGGAAGGTGTCCGATGCCAGGGAATCGCTGCCCGCCAGACAGTGCAGAAACTCTCCCTTTGTGTTTCCAAGGGGTGGGTGCTTCCTCGCACCTGTTGTTGCTGCCGAACACCATCGGGGGTCCCGTGCTCATCATTCTTTCAATCACACTGGCCCTGTGGCAGAGAGTATAGGGCCTGGATATCTTTGGGCAGAGTGAGGCCTTCCTCCGCCTACCGTGGAGGCCTTGGTGAGCACAGCAGCATGTCCAGCAGAGCCTGAAATTCGTCATGGCTGAGAGGCACTTCTGGTGTTCCTAGTGACTCGACGGGCTGCAGATCACCGCTCAGGAAAGGGCATGCTGCTTGCCGAATCTCCGTGGACGAGAGGAGTTCATCCAAGAGGCTCAGGGTTTCTGAAGAGCTCTGCTGCTGTTGCAGCGGTAGAGGAGACGACTCCTCATTGGATGGAGCCTGCCGCTGCCACAGGTGCGTCTCCGTGGGTGCAGGTGGCAGGCCTGCCCCTTCCCGAGGCTCCCCTCCGGCCTCACCCACCTGGGGCACCTGGGCCCAGCCTAGATGAGCGGGGGAGGGGCCCAGCTGACCCACATGCTGCCAGTGGTGCCGATGATTGTCAGGGTGAGGCCGAGGCGAGCCTTGGAAGGGCAGGGATGCCTTGCCACGGGGCTCCTGGCATGTTCCTTGCTCCGGGGTCCAGAGCGGTGTGTGGGTAGGAGAGACAGCCACACCCACAGTCGTTCCCGTGTGTGAGTGCCTCTGGAGGTTCTGAGGAGGGTGAGAGATTGGTCCCCCACACACACCCTGGGTGGGCTGGAACAGCGTGGTCACTGGGCACAGGCTCCCACAGGCCCCAGAGAGCCCCTGACGGGCCGAGATCCTGGCAGAGAGATGAGGAGGAGGTGCTGCAGCAAATGGCAGAGCGCTCCTGGAAGGGTTCCATGGAGGACAGCCGTGAGAGCTGCTCGGGAGAGGGGACAGGTGGCCTGGGCCCTGCAGATCGGTCAGCTGTGGCCTGGGATCGGGGACGGCTGTCAGGGCACTCACGGGCCCACTGCTGCTCTGCTGAGCCGAGTGCCGAGCTCTTCGGTTCTGAAACCATATCTGGGAGACAAAAGGGGACACGTGGGCTTCACAAGAAGAAAGGCATTCCAGCTCTATCCCTCCCTGACGGGCCACGCAGGGGGCAACGACCTTTAGGTCTCGTCTCGGGGCATTGTGCCTATTTTTTCATGTGGCCCTTGAAAATTAGGTGTGAATTCTGGGCAACTGCAAACACCTGGCTGGGAGTGTCTCCCACAGTAAAGGCCAGAAGCTCGAGCTCAACACCGCCTGTCCCCAACCTCCCTTGCCATCTCCCTTCCTGGGGATTGATGCCTCCGTGCCACCAGCCCTGGGTCTACTGGGGCACATAGGGAGAGAGATGCCTCCCCCTCACCTCCTGGGAGACGCCAGGTCCTCAGGTGTACAGGCATGCCTCACAACCCTTCCCTGTGCCTAGTGAACACCTGTGTCTAGGCCTGGCACCCTATATTCAGGGAGGGACCAGGTAAAGAGCTCTCCTGACCACGCTGAGCTTGGTCTCCACACATGGGCCCTGCAAGCCAGTAGAGGCAGGGTCAAAATTCCTTGCACTCTGATGTGAGGCTTTCAGAGCCACTGGCTCTCGTGTACCTATGCACCTGCTCCCTCATCTGTATTACAAAAGCCACTCTCTCCACAGTTCACAGAGAGGAGCCGTTCCCTCTGCTAGGGATGCTGCCCTACAGGGGCCCCTCAGAAGAGATAGCAATGTTCACATTCCCCACTTACTGTCCCAACACTTTGGTTACAGGCATGAGAGATGCTGACGGTGTCCTTCCACAAGTCCTCCCTTGGGCGGACAATCACGTGCCAGGTCGGGATCTTCCCCGCCATGCTAATGCCCTGGATCACTGGCAAGAGCCAGGAGAGCCCCCTCACATGCAGCACCACCTCATCGGCCACTACCCCTTCCACGCGGGACCACTCGTGTGCCCCTTGCCGAGGACTTACCTGAATTCTGGATTCTGGAATTCCTGTTAGTCTAGCCAGTAATTCCCTGGCAGCTATGCCAGGGAATCGGTTCTTCTCAAAGGCTTCAACGAGGATACGGGTTTGGGATGGAGAGATGGGTGTCCGCTTTCTCCGGGACTCTTTTGGGAAACGTTCTGAAGAAGAGCAATGGAAGAAGAGGGGCGGTTGTAGGCCAACTGCACATTCGAGGAGGAGCCAGATATCTCTGGTGGGAGTGTCTTTCGGGTGAGGGGTCCAGCCTTGCCCTCCGCGCCCTCTCCTCCCACTGGATCTTCAGAGGGGGCTCATCGAGCAATGCCTGCGTTCCCTTGGGGAATGGCCCCAAGCCGATGGAAGAAGGGGACTCTGCGCTTACAGTTTTGGGACCAGAAGACGCAATGCCTTCCTGGCCAGGGAATGGCCCACCGGCCAAATGGTGGCACAGTGTCTGTACCCGGGATAAACACTAAGGGGCCAGGGCTGGATATCGTCGGTCCCTCTCCTAAGCAATCTTGGCAAACAATGGGCACCCGCACGCAGAGCCACCTCCTTCCCCAGGATGTCCTGCGAGGAAGTGCATTTGGAGTGCTGCGTACTCACCTTGAGTCCAAGCATGAGGCTGCTGCTCCTGCCAATTCAACTGCTGTTCCCCTAAGGGGCTCACGGGCCCCAATCGGCTCTGCGTCCGCTGTCTTGTTCGTTGGTTTTGAAACCAAACCTAAGTGCAAAGGAAGAATGGGCTGTCAGGCAATGTTTGTCAGCATAGTTATACTGCAGGGAAATCAAACTGTGCTCACACACACACGCACATACGCATGCGGACACGCACAAACTCACACGCCCTCCACCCACACAGAGGAAAGAATGAAGTCCCATAGTTGGCTGTGTGCCCCCAGTGGAAATGTATGAGATTCTAAGGCACTGTACTGAAGGAAGAAGGAAGCTCTCCTGTCCAAACGAGAGCACGTGTGCCATCAGTGAGATTCATTTCTTCCTGGGTCCTCCTCATGCTGTCCAAAGGAAATAGGCCTCTTTGAGAAGACAATTATTGCTTTCCCATGGGCAGAAGGAGCTCATTTACATGCCCTCTGTCTGTGTCATCCTCTTCAACTCTGCCAGTTTCTCTGTCTGTCTCTCTGAGACTCTCTTTCCCCTTGCACCCCTGCCTGTCTCCCACTCTGTGTCCATCTCTCTCCCTCTCTCTTCCTTTCTCGGGGTCCCTGTGTCAGTCTCTGCCAGCCACTGCCCAACTCCCGTCTCCCTCACGTGCTTTCTCTTACTCTACACGCCTCATCTTGGTGTGGGCGTGGCCAGTGCCTGATTGCTGTTTCCGGGCCACCGCAGGTGGGCGTGGGCCCTACAAATCCACAACACAGCACACATGGGGTAGCGTCCCCGCACAATGCCGGCAGTTGACAGTATGCTGAGCTGCCTGGGAAGTACTCACTCAACCGTTCCCTCTCACTCAGTCCCGCCGCAGACTCTTCTGCATAAAGAGGCACCTAGGTCCCCAATACGTATCTTGGAAACCAGTGTCATTCTCATTAATGATAAACCATGTGTTTGCTTCCTCACTGTGGGTGACAGAAAACCGGTAATGCGTGCTTTTCCTTTCAATAATACCTGTGTGTTTCATGTGGAAAATGGGATTCTTGTTACTCAACTCCTATTGTGGAGGACAGCCAATATCGGGTGTCCTCTTCTAATGTCCCGGGCATTGTGTGCACATGTTACCACTGCTTCCTTCACCACTTAATTCAACCCTGACCACAGAGGCCGGTGACGCCCGCAGAGGTGGCTGCTCGGATGGAATCAGTGGGGGAACTGACAGCACGCCCCTCCCAGCCTCAGCATTCCTTGTATTGTGGTCTCCTCCATGACCATCAGTTCAAGTGGGCCCTGACCTACTGGGTTGCCATGACCAAGGGCTCCCAGGGGACAAGCACTCATTGCTCACATTGTCGGGGAGAGTGTCTGACACATGCAGAAGTGGAGCCTCCAGAGGAGGAAATGTGTCTTCTCCCCTGTATGCCCTAAGATCGAGCACGTGGAAGCCCACGGCTTCCTGGGCTCCGTCACATGTGAATAAAACCTTGGCCTCGGGGCCTTCCTCTAGGACATCGCCTCAACTGATTTGGGGCTCTTCCTTCTTCCTTCCCATTGCATGACCCAACCAGGCCAAACCTTGTCAGCCAGTGACCTGAGCTGAGAGTTCGACTCCAAATGGCTTAGCCTGGATTGTGTCTGCACCTCGACCCACAGAGACAAGGAAAGACAGACTCAAGCCTACCTGCAGCCTGGATTCAGGGACGTCAAGTTGTTGGGCCAGTCGTTCTCTGGTAGTTATGCCAGGGTAGGGGTTCTGTCGGAACACTGCTTTCAGGGCATCCCTTTGACTCGGCTTCAAAACAATCCTCCTTCGTCGGGATCCTCCTGGGACTGGGCCCGATGCACACAAAAGCGTGAATGCATTAGGCGGCTTGCATGTGGATGCAAACCCAAACTGGCAGTGCAAGCCCAGCTCTGCCCTTCATGCACGTCCAGGGACTACAGTACTGACCCATATGAGCCGACCGAATCCCCCACGTGCAGGCAGAGTGAGACACGGGCCGTCCAGCATATACCCATTAGGAGGGAACATAGCCAAAGGCCTGGGGATCTATCATAAGCAGTCCCTATAACTGCATGCAAGGAAGCCTGAGAAGCTATAGAGATAAAGGGATCTTGTTGCGAATAAAAACTGTCACATGTATAAACAAAAGCAAAAGCAAGGGCAAAAGCAAAACCCAAATTCCCGGAAAGCCCGACGTTGGGCTCCAAGTCGAAGGAAACCCCTCGACCTAAGTTAAATAGGAACTATTAAATATGACCGTTCCTGGGCCATTCTCTGCAACTAGAGGGCCAACCTTAAGCCTTCCGATTGGGGAGCCATGGAAGCGCATCAAGGCTCCCAACATCGTCCTTTCTCCTCCCTAGGATAGAGCAGCCCAGCCTCTCTCAATCACCTTGCCCCAAGTTTTCACTGAAACACAGCCCTGCGCCCAAACCACGGTGGCAATTTCTGTTTTCCCAGATTCCCAGAAAGCCCTCAAGGGGTTTGCCTGATCCCAGGACCGAGCAGACATACCACTTGACGTGCCGATCCAGTCCATGTTGGGAGAGTGGCCCGGATTCCACGGAGGCTGCTGGACAACTGGGCAGAACCAGGAAGGGCAGAACTTTCGGATGCAAAGGATGCCCCAGCCCTGCTCACTTAAATACCTTCCTGCCGTAGCCCTTCATTAAATATTTAAGACCTTGTCTGCTGGGGGGTGGGGATTGTGAGCGCCAAGAGCACGTGACCCGAGCAGACGAGCACACTGACCCGACAGCTGGAAACGGGCAATGGAGACTCCAGTTGCCAGTCCCCTGTCTTGAGAATGGACAAAATTCTTGCCTTCCCTGACCCCCCAAGAAGCTGCCTTGACGTATAAACCCGGCATTGAGACGGTCTGGGCTGACTGCTGACAATCTGACTGAATGCAGGGTAGCAATAAGGCCTCCATGTAAATCTTCGATTCCCAGTGCTGCGGCGTGCCAACATGCTGGATGTGTCTTGGGTCCACCCGAGACAAGTCTCCGCAGGAACGCCCATTGCTGCTCCCTTGGGATCTGAGCAGGCCTGCCTCCTCCTTCCGGGTCTCCTTGCCCGGGTCATGTGGTCGCTGGGGTCACATTACACACGGGAGGGCGCTGAGGATATTCCCAGCACAACCTTGAAGGAGTGCGCTAGTGAAATGTTCAGGTCAAGTGGGATGGCTCCCAGGTTCCTTGGCCAATTTCACAATCCTCGTCCCAGTACCACTGTGCTGTATGGCTGCCTAGTTCCCACACGCAGAGTGTCTTTGCCCTCAGTTACATTCCAGCAACCCCGGTTCCTCAGGACTATGGAAGGCCACGTTAGCTGAAATGGGGAGAGCCTCGCTTCGCTCTCTTCGTGTTGCACACTTCACTCCTCATACCCTGGAATGCATTTCCTTCCATCCTCAAAACAGTTACCTTGCTTTAGGGTCAGGAATTGACCCTCAGCATTTCTATAAGGAGTTTGATATCTTGGTTGATCCCCTGGGTCGTGAGCAGCTGCATTGAATGCTGACCTTGAGACAACGCACATCACGTGGTTGCAAAGAACGCTCAAGCAAGGTCCGCTGACTAAACCCCAAGGGAGGAGGCGAGGCATACTTCCTTTGTGCTTGGACAGCAAAGGAAGCAGGCAATGTCTAGTTGCTTGCCCTTGCCGTGGACAGCATGTAGTCGGGGAAACCCCAGCGATCCTTGAGCTCAGAAAAAAACCCTGGGGAGAGGGGAGAAATTCCTGGTAATGCGGCAAGTACGTTGGAAGTGCCACGCTAGTAGAGTGAGATCTCCCTTTCCTTTCCATATCGAGTGGAGACAAAACAGGGACTGGAAGTGCCGACGTGCAATCCTTTAAGAGAGAACACCAGACTATCAGACTACTGACAGTGGATGTGTTGCGGGTACTGGGAAGCAGGCGTTGGCAGGCAAATGCTACCTGTCCCAGATTTCAATTGAGTTTACGGT